>NC_057864.1:116895881-117075881 GCF_019393635.1 Dromiciops gliroides | reverse complement strand
CAAAACTATATTACTTTAATATTTGTAAAGCAGCTTAGACCCTGCTTGTCTGAGAGTAAGGATGACCTGAATTCAAATCCTGCCTCAGATACTTACTAACTTTCTGCAAGTCACTTAACCTTCTGCCTCAATTTCCTCATCTGTAAAATGGGGATAATGATTTCATCTGACTCCAAGTAGTTGCTGGTATCAAATGAAATAGTATTTGTAAATGTTTTTAAAAACCCTCAAGCACTATACTAATGCTATCTGTTGATACTGTTGTTGCTATTATTATTATTATGTCATTGTTCCTCTTCCAAAACAAAGGATGAACAACACATATTATTATTTTTACTTGGAGACTCATGAAAATCTCCTGAGATTGTAAACAAGTATAACTTTGATTTATCTCAGTGATAAAAGTACAATTGTTATTGCACATTGCAATCTATCAGTGTCTACCCATCCTCTTGTCCATATTATCCTATAAAGCTACATAGAGGATGCAACCAACATGCTAGGGGCCTACCAGTCTTGAAATTTAGTGCAGATCAATGAACCACACCATCTTTCTATTAATTGTCTCCCACCTTTCCTACACGACTGGCCCATTTAAAAAATTTATTTCATCCAGATTTATACACACATATGAATAGATTCATATGTTTCTATCTCTATATGTATAGATACACATTTATACCTCTGAGGACATTGTAATGATAATACAGGCAATCTTATTCCCATTTTCATAGATGAGATAACTAAGCATAAGATATTTTAAAATGTGTGCATGGTCACATATATAGTAAATGTTGAAGATGGAATTCAAACTCAAGTCTTTCTGCCTGAAATCCCAGTATGCAACATGCTATGTTGCATATTCTCCAGGGCCTGTCCCTAGTATGACATAGGTTAGCCAGCTATTTTTATGTAAGGGATATCATAATTTGGATGTTTGTAACTAGGAATATGACTGTGTGTCGATCATTCAAAAGGAATAAAATAATATTCTGAATTAAAAGAAGCTCATGTGATTCCTTTATTTCCATAATTTCATGTATCCCATAATGATTTGTGCCCATTTTTCATTATGCTAATGTTTGCATTTAACATGTTATGAAAGAACTCTCTTCTTTTGATTTTGTATTTTGTGGCAACTCCTACACACAGTGGCCATACAAAGTTCTTATTTCCTGGAAGAGATGTGTTGATTCAGGAGGTTGCTAGTGGAGTGGTTGCCCCGTGAGGGTCATATTAAAACTTGAGGGAAGCTTTTTGAGCAACACTGAATCCTAGAGACAATATATCAAGCTGATAGAAACATGGCTCTTCTGTTGAGAAACCAGCAGTGGAATTATGGCTGACTCCCAGTTATAGCTTTAATACTAAAGAATCCCTGAGGAATAAGTCTACGATAAAAGGGGTTAAACAGAGGGAAAGATGGCATTAAAATTCTGTGTTACTTGGAGTATACAATATGAAATAAGCAGTAGATTTTCTGCAAGTAATTTAAGATGATCAGTTTGTTTGGGAAGCATTTTGTAGTTTTAATGATCAAAGTGTGACCAATTTTATAGAGCACCTTTCTCATTACTACCCAATAGAGACTCCAAAGTACTTGATTTCTGTATAGTCTACTTTTGTGCTCTCTTTTTGCTCTTTCTCAAGTGCATATTAATGAAATCCTCTGTGAACATTCCCAGCATCCCCTTACAAATGTGGTGTTCTACATATGTAGAACATACACATATTTAGTCATTTTCTCATATTGACATTTTTCAGTGCTGATTTTCAAACAAAAATAGGAAAACTATATTTTTTCCAGACTCAGAATAATGGTAGGATTTTGGTACGTTTAGCTTTTTCATTTTGGTCCTTTTTCACATTACTCTTGGAAAAAATTCATTTATTTGTGTATTGTTAAAAAAAACAAAACAAAATATAAAATAGGGGCAACTAGGTGGCACAATGGATAAAGCACTGGCCCTGGATTCAGGAGGACCTGAGTTCAAATCTGGCCTCAGATACTTGACGCTTACTAGCTGTGTGATCCTGGGCGAGTCATTTAACCCTCATTGCCCTGGAAAAAAAATTATTTGTGTATTGTTGTGATTTATAATTCCTACAAGTTAAGCTGGTTAGAGTATGGTATTAATAAGGTTGAGGTTATAGGTTTAATTTCCTTATGGACCATTCTTCTTCTCCATTAAATTCCTATGCCAAGATAGCATTGTGAAATGGAGCTAACACTGGAGTCTCAAATACTGTGCCAGTGAAATCAAGTTCCTTAGTTAAGATAGAAAGGCTTTAAGTATTAACTCCATCATAGTTCTCACATTTTCCCCTGATACCCAACTCCTATGCAAGGCCTGGCCTAGCCAAATTCACATAAGCCCATCACTCCAGGTTGCTCCTAAAGTAATGATTTTTTTTTGGCCACAGTCACTTATCAAGACTAAATAGTCTAGTAAAGGAAAGGGGCTTTGCCAAAAGTCATATGTACCCTTGTGCATGAAGGATTGAAGTATCATTATACAGTCATCAAAAAGGGGCATAGTGTGTTGTAGTTTTAAGAGCCTCAGATGTAGATGTAGAGAATCTAGGTTCTAGTTTGGGATCTGGTACTAATTTGTTCCGAGCCTCAATTTCCTTATCCAGAAAACGAACTAGCTGATATAAATGATCTGTACAGTCTCTTCCAGATCTAAAATATTATCTTTTGTGTATAATTGATAAAGAATTATACAATGTTTTTATTATGCAATTATATATTCTGTGTTCATGGAGAGAATACCAACAGACACAATGGAAGAAGGAATACTGGTTCTGCTAATTTAAACCAAAGGCAGAATTTTACAGTTAGCCATTAATTATTCCAAGGATCTTCCAGTTTATTGATGAACTATATTCTTTTTTTCTCCTTTTTTTGTGCATTCTCTTGTCCCCGATCCTCTGTTAAGCATTTGCAACCTTACTACTTGTATAGGTACATTCACTTAGATTGGAGAAGATGGGAAAAGCACAGATCCCTCAAGGACATACAAAGAGTAGAACTGAGAGTTACTGAAATGAACTAGCCATAGTTTTATTTATTGTTCCCCCTACTTTTTCTTCCTTTTCCCCACAGTAAATCCTAAAAGTGGGTAATGCATTTTAAAACATACCTGGAAAATCATCTTTAAACTACCACCTGACATTAAAGTGTTTTCCCTTTTTTTTTGAATGACCCTTAAGCATTTCCAAAAAGACACCTAAGCTAATCTAATATAGTTTAGACATTTAACTATATGAGATAGATACTTATTTGATAGAGTCATGATTATGGCCAGATAATTTTAAGCTTTATCAAATCCAATTTAAGCATTAGAATGTTCTTGTCTATTTTCTCTGAACCCTCAGTCTTTATCTCTTCCACTGCTAATAAGCATTTCAGTTGGAAAGACCTGGAAGGTATGCATTGTGGTCCTCTCTTAGCTTATGTGAACTTGGTGGTTTCCAAGTGTGCTGAATATAAGGACAGGTTTAACATGTGATCTTGGCGGATGAGCTTTTCTGCTAGCCTGACAAGAATTGAAAAATAGTTGGGTCTTCTTGCTGCCTAGATAACCAGGGGAGAGTAAGAAAGGTGCAAGACTCTTGCAAACACCTGAGGGGAGAAATACATTTTACATGAATTTGTGAGGGAAAGGTTTAAAAGCATCATAAACTGGTTTCTAGCTAATCATTTGCATTTATCATTCCAAAAATAAATATACTATTTCAGCAGGGGAAAAAATGGTCTTATGTGTTCTTCTATAGGAGTGTCATTAAAGGGGAATTGAGCCTTTTGGACTAGATAATTGATCTAGATATAAGATGTTAGATTTCTTGCCATGTTGAACAAAAGGGGAAAAAAAGAAAAAGGAAATGTAATATTTATTCCACTAAATTCCCCACCAGTCTTCAATTAAGCAAGCAGAAGTACAGGTGGGAATATGCTGCACATTCACTTGTCTTGATGTTTGGGGGCTTGCTTTAAGGCCTGAAATACTAATGTAATTATGTTGGAATGATGAACATGAAGAAGCATAGTAGTTCAGGACTGAAAATGTTAAATTAAATGGACCATGCTAACATTGCTGTTGATCCTGAGGAACAGTTTTTCCAGTATATGGAGCATTTCGATCCCATCCAGCATATGTTCTCCACAGTTTTCTCTGCTCTAATTCATCCATGTTTTTCGACAGCTCCAGATGGCGTGCTGCCTCCAAGGCTTTCATCTGCCACTCCAACCAGTCTTCAGGTTGTCTGGTCTACACCAGTTCGCAACAATGCTCCAGGCTCTCCCAGTTACCGACTCCAGATGAGACCTAGTCACTCCATGGGTGGAATTCTAGAGTGGGTATTGAATTTTATCTATCTCTGTCTAGATAATTTTGTTCAAATGGTTTACCCAAGTAATGGTCATTATTTTCATTGTTATATTAATTGTTGTTTAAGAGGTCAAATCCCATTGTAATAAATATAGGCAGACCCTTACTTTTAGCAAAATTGATATTTTAAACCTGCTTTCAAAAATAGACAAAAACAAACCTAGGAAGACATCCTTTATTACACACACACACACACACACACACACACACACACACACACACACACTTTTCAAAAGGATTAACCATAAGATTCCCTTGAATCACATCAGCATTTAATTTGATTTTAAAAATCAGAATCATATGCCATTTGGATTAAATAAAGTGAAACTCTGAGCAAAGCAAAAACTCTGAATCAGTCAACTATCAAGCTGAAAGATTAACTTCCCAAGCCATACATGAAAATCCACCATAAAAGCTTAAGTCAATGTCCATCTTATTTTAATTTTCCAACTGTCTGAAACCCCAAATTTCCAAAACTCAAAAGAATATGATATGGGGATTTTAGACCAGGAACTTGCAGGAGCCACCTATGTCAGAGTCCTACTCCATAATTTAGTACATGAGGAAACTGATTCCCAGGTAGTTCCTTGCCCAGGGTTGCATGGGTAATATCAAAGGTGGAATATCAACTCAGGTACTTTTACTCCTGAGCCTATGTTTCTTGTTTTGTAAACTTGGAATGCACTGAAATGAGATTTAACCTGAGTTTTATTTCCTTAAGTTCTTGAAGATATACATATTTTCTTTCTTTGTAGGCTGTTTTCTCATCCATCTGCATCTTTAAGCTATGTAGTTGAAGATCTCCATCCATATACAACATATGAGCTGAGGTTAATCACCTCTAATGGATATGGTAGCACATACAGTGAATGGACTTCATTTGTTACCACAGAGGACAGTAAGTATCTGGCAATGCATAGTTAAGTGTCATCACCACAGGGAGTCTTGATTTTCTTCTCTTTTCCCAAACACATGATTAGGTACTAATATTCTTTTATGAGTGGGAGATGTGGAACCTAGAAAAAAAAGGGATGGTTTGAGAGTTTGAGGATTGAGATCATGAAGATCCATTTACAGTTATTGATAATGTACACACATTTCTTTTGTAAATATACACCTCTGGGTAATTGAGAGGGTAAAAAGGTTAGCATCACCTCAGAGTGATATAGTAATAGATATGGATTTGGAATCAGGAAGATATGAGTTCAAATATGGCCCCAGACTTTCTAGCTGAATGACTCTGGATGGATCAACCTTTCTCGACCTTGGTTTTCTCAAATATAAAATGAGGATAATAATAATACCTGCTCTCCCCCTAACCTGGTTGTTGTGCAAATTAAATGAGCTAATATATGTAAATGCCTTTGCAGATGTTGCTAAAATGCTATGATATGTACTAGCTAATAATAACAGATACCTAGCATTTTACAGTATTTTAATATTTGCAAAGTTTTTATAAATATCTCATTTGTTCCTTATGAAAAGCCTGGGAGGTAGGTAGGTCCTATTATTATCCCCATTTTACAGATGAGGAAACAGGCAAACAGGTTTTGACATGCCTAGGCTCACGCATCAAGGATATGTCTGAGGCCATATTTGGACTCAGGTTTTCCTGACTCCAGACCTGGGGCTCTGACCACTGTGCAAGCTAGTTTGCCATTATTATTGATGTTGTTTTATTATTTGAAAGGATTTCACAGTTTTAAGTTTGCCAATAAATGTTTATTGATCACCTATATGCTCCCTACTTCTCTCATCCTGATATGAGAATGCTTAGCTAGAGCCTTCATGAATTATTTCTGAAAGCAGCCTCTTTGTAGTATTTGACTCTCTACTGAAGAAAGAAATTCTAATTCAGAGAAAATAGCTATCTTTTTGATTTACAATGGTATATAGTTGGATGGGCTGATGTACCCAACATGGAGAATGTTCCTTATTATTTCTGTATGGCTTTGCCCAGATTCACTGGGAAAAAATGATGTTCTTGAATATATTTGCCCTAATAGGATTCAGTGTATATAAACAAAGCTCAAGAATTCTCCCCACTATAAATTCAATTTGTATGTACAAAGTGAACCAGGATTTCACATCTTTGAACTTTTAGGTTTCTCAAGTCATTTTTTTCAAATCAGCCAGTGTCTTTTGAGACTGGGTTGTAAAAACTTTTTGCTGTCACAGTCATTAGTCTGAATTTCAGTACCTGAGCAGGGTTGAGGGAAGGGGGATTTTGGGTAAGAGTGTTAGGAGGAGATCTCAAATAAAAACTATGAGGTTGTTACTGAGGAAATTATTTCAAAAGAGGGACCAGGGCAGGGTCTGCCAAGGCAAAACTTCCTTGGAATGCACATCCAGGATGTATTGATATTGACCTTCATTGTATACCTCCCAATAAACATACAAGCACTAATAATCAGGTTTAGTTGTTTTGGGAGAGCACTAGTCCATCACCCCAGAAAATCTGGCCTTCCCCCCTGCAATATAGCTAACAGTTGTTGACCCCCCAAACTCATCCCCAGGTAGTGGAAGAAGGGTAAGAATATTATGCCACTGGGAGAGGTATGTCAACAGTTATTTCTCTTGAACCCATTAAGTAATGCAGATGATCTCAGGAACTAGAGATGTGAAGACAGCAGAAAGATTCAAGGTGTGGGCCAGTGGACCAAGTTTTTATTGACTGCTAGAGGGAGAAGCTTGGCTCTCTAAATATCAATGCCCTGAGGCAAAGTCCCACTCGCCCCAACTTAATTACAACTCTGATTGCCAGGTTAGTTGCTTAGCAAAGAACAGGATGGGTCCCTACCATTAGGAAGTCTGTATGTTGATCATATATGTATGTGTGCATGTAGTATGAATGTGCATGTGTTTATATATGTATGTATGATTACTAGCATTTGAAATAATACAAATTACAGATAGTTTTATTTTCAGTATAGATTCCTTAATTTGACTATGTCAGTGACATATAAAGAATCAGAATCAATCTTTTTTCTTGCTTTAAGTCTCCAGCTAAAAAAATTGGCTATATTTATTATTTCAATCCTATTATTATACAACTATATTAAAGCTGGCCTATCTGGTTATTTCTTTTCTCCCTTAGCCTCCCTTACAAGTAAGTAGAGATATTTTAAGGAATGCATCATAAATTTAATCTCTTTGAAAATGCACATATATGAAATATACAATAAAATATGAATATGTGTGCATGTATTGTTATTTTATTTTTTTGTTGTTGTTCAAAGAATCAGGTTCCCTTAGAGGGAGCATTCTTCTTATATGTAAGTTGAGCACTCTGACCTGTATATTAATGTGTGCTAGACCTTGGGGGACCATTTATTGCATTTCACTCACGATTTGCCAAATGGTTCCCTTGAGGACCAATTGAGTTAATGTGCCCTTCAAAAGTACCTAACTTGCTCTCAGGGAGTAATTTACGTTTGGGGAGAATTGGTTTGAGTATTAAATATTACTGTCCATAATGATATTTATTTATTTAATCATATAAGCTTTAAAGAAGGGGGAAAATACTTCACAGATTTTGATACTTAAAAGGCTACTCCATGTTCTGTTAGGCTATAGAGTGAAGAAAACTCTCCCTTTGTCACCTATAATTTCTATTTAGCCCTGTAGGAGTGGCATTTCAGTGACTACAGTTTCCACCTGGGTTCCCACTCCTTATATGATGGCGGCTGGGATTAACCTTATCTCCTTCTATAAATGAAGCCAGATTCCAGATATTGTAGGGAAACCAGTAAGCAATGCAACTTCACTACATTAACATGCTTCCTGCATCACCCCTGCTTACCTATTTATCCTAAAGTAAACATTGCCAGTTAACAATGTGGGTTGAACATCTGTATGCAGAATCACTTCTACCTATGTGGCCAGATATGCTGTATCCTCTAGAAACAGAGGGTGACCTATCCTTTTGTATGGTTTATGACAGCCCATCTTTTTTTTTCCACTCTATGCCTGGTGGGGATTATAATGAAGTAAACATAGAACACTGGGTGCAGAGAACTATCAATATTTCAATGATCTGGATTTTGTCAATGTGGTGGCTCCCTCCACTGATTGTAAGCCATCTATAACTACACAGTCTCGAAGACTTGCCTAAAGTTCAGCAACTGTAAATGACTTACCTACTATTAAATGTCAGAGGCAAGGCTTGATCTCAGGTCTTCTTGATTTAAGCCAGGCTATGCCACACTTCCTCTCTGCATACTGTGTCTACTACACAAAGTTCCATTCTTAATAGACTCAGGGAAACGAAATATGCCTTAACCTTTCATTCATGGGTAAGTCTTATTAACATACATCCACATCCATGAACCTATCATATATTTAAAAAGAACACCCCACTTCAAATAGATAAGTTATTCCTTTGGGTAAATGCTCTGTGTGTGCCCTCTGAGGCGGTTTGCATCAATGTGAAGATTCGGGCTGGCGATTTGCCTTTCCAATTGAAGTTACCAGTGTATTTTCACCTCTGAAACACAGTGACAGTGTACTCTATATTTTGGGTGTCAATGGAGATGGATGCCATTGCTGAAAGGATGTGCAATTGAGTTGACAAAGACTGAGTGATTGGCACTGGGCACGAGCAGTCTTTCTGTCAGAGCTTCATCTCATTGCTTATAAAACCACCCATCTTGACAGCTCCTTGCCACAACTGCACTTCATATTTGATCCTGACCAGCATCTCTCACACTCCTAAGTGCAATTTCCAATGTAGAAATTTCACATATCATCTTACACAGTGAAACAGAGAAGTCACCTCATGCCCGCATTTGAATTTCACACCATCAACAAGCATATTTCACTGCATCATCCACAGATTTTTTAAAAAATCTGTCTGCCAAAATGGGTCATCAAAGTCCATATTTTCGTCTTATATTTCAAAACAGTGATTTCCATCAAACCTATGATGAAGCTGAAACAATCAAATAAAGCCAAACGTAGGCAGAAAAGTATTTATAGTTGGGGAAACAAATCCTTGGGTATAAAGATAAGCTCTCCTGGAAGGAAAAGGCTGTGGGGAATTTTAATAGATTTTTCAAATATTTTGTCATTTACATTTGTGTGCCACCAGTACCCAATTCTATGCATTTTAAAAAATCTAGTGTGCTGATGCCAAATAATAATAATGCACATTTCCTATGAATATTTTAAGTCATGTTAAACATGTGTTAATAAAAGATGTTTGTTCCAGCCAACTTGGTCAGTGTAGTGTTAGACTATTTGCAACCAGATAAACACAAACAATACATGAATTTTCTTTATGTGCCGCTGGCAGTCCAAGCACCAGGAATGTATGCAGCTTGCAGAAAATGCATTAAGGTTGTGTTAGATTTGGGAACATATGATAAATAAAATGAAGTCTCTTATCAAGCACTCTAAAATTAAGATAATTTTAAACTGGGTGTAACCATTTCTTCTGATTGTCCTAGGGGAGCCACACTACCCATGCCTTTCATTCTCTATGCTCATAAATACTTTTCATAGTTTGTACATGCAGAAATTATAGTTTGGCGTTAAATGGGTATTTTTCTCCCAGACTAGGCATAATACCATGGCATACTATTTTGGCTCTTTACATCTTAATCCTTTAAACTCTTAGATATATGCAAAATAACTGACCCAAAGGCTCAAGAACAGATTTCTGATGTATTAGAAATCTACCCCAAAGGAAGACAAGATTTCTCACTTTCCCTTAAAGATCTGATTTCTCTTAGGGTAAAAGGAATTAGGTTTTGTATTAAAAAAAAATTCTCTCCATGTGTAGATTATATGATGCACCATTGTCCCAATCATTTTAATGGCTACTTTGTAATATTTGCAACACCAATAATTTTATTACTTTTTTCATTAAGATAGCTTATTTTACTAAAAATTATTTGACTGTAGAGCAACCTATTCAGTGACTACTTTTAAGGATGCCATTAAGATATCGGATGATTTTCCAAATTTATGTTATATGAACTCCACATTTATATATGGTTTAAAACTGTTGAAATAGGGAGAATTACAAAATTATGCTTAGTGATTTTTATAAATTCTGCATTTTTTATTTACAGATAGTGGTTCCCATAAATTTATTAGTTATTTGTGTATTAGGAGTGTTGGTATGATATGGTACAGAAATGAAGGTGTATAGTTTTTTTTTCCTAATTAGATGTTGCCATCATGGCAGTTAGTTCATGAAATGGATAGAGAACGAGACCTGGAATTAGGAAAACCCAAGTTCAAATTCTGCCTCAGTTGCTTTCTAGCTGTGTGACCCAGACGCTTAACCTCAGTTTCTTCAGCTATAAAATGTGACGATAATAATAGCATCTACCTCCCAGGGTTATTTGAGGGTAAAATGAGATAATATTGATAAAGACCTTTGTAAACTTTGATGGGCTATATCAACGCTAGCTATTATTTATTGGATTCACTCACAGTATATTGAAGTTTGTCATCATCACTCTAAGTTTTGCTTTCTAGAATGGGAATGAAATAGTAAGGAATTAGGATAACCTGGGTCTCAAGACACCAACTTTCCCCCGCTCCAGCTTTCGTTCATCTTTGAGGTCCTTACCACAGTTTATTTCTGTAAAGCATGTGCTGATTACTTTAACACACAACCTAGTGTCCATGCTGCCAAAGCCTCCACTAAACACCGAGACTTAGTACTGCTCCCAGATTTAGACTGTGATGGATTTTGTAAGCTTAATTGAACATTTTTGCCTTGGAGCTTGAAATTCCTCTTTGATTAGAGTCAAAGAGTAGTCCTAAGCAAGACTATCATGTGTGACAGAGAGAGAAATGGAGGAGAGAGAGCCAGATGGAGAGAAAGAAAGAATTTGCAAGGAAATGAAACTAATTTCAGGGTTTTTGCCTAAAATTATATTGGAGGAATTTGCCAGACCCCCACACTGCAAGGTGGGAGAAGCACTGTTGATGCTAGCAGCATTACTTTTGTTTCCAGAAAAATTAAGTGGAATAGAGAGGGAGGAAAGGTATAGAAACATGAATGCTCAGTAGCCTTCCCCATTCATTTCAAGCAATTGGCTGTATCTTAAATTAAACTTTCTTGTCTTCAGTAAAGATAGGGCATTTTCCATATAATAACTCACTTTTATACTTTTAATGTTTACAAATAACTTTCCTTGCCAAAGAAAAAGCAAAACAAAACAACAACCCAAAACCTTGTGAGGAGAAGTTAGGTAGTATAGTGGTTAGAACGTCAGACCTGGAGTCAGGAATACTTGTCTTCCAGAATTCAAATGTGGCTTCAGACACTTACTAGCTGGGTGACCCTAGGCAAATGACTTAACCTTATTTACCTCAGTTTCTCATCTGTAAAATGATCTAGAGGAAGAAATGCCTAATGTCTCTAGTATCTTTGTCAAGAAAACCTTTAATGGGGTCACAAAGGGTTGGACACAAATGAATCAACTGAACAACAAATCTCAATACTTGCACTAGCTCCAGTAATGTAGAACACATCTCATCCATGCCCACTTGTTGTTCATCCTTTGCTCCTGAAGAGCACCAATGACAAGAGTGATGTCTTGACTTGCACATTTGGATTTGATTGAAGCAGATCTGCACAAAGTCGTCAGCCTCATTCTCTCCTCCATAGCCATTCAAAGTTCAATGGCAAAACAAAAATCAAGACAACTGGCAATGGCCCAGGATGTGGTAGGTCACCTTGGCCTTTCTAAATTAAGATCTGAGGTGTCAGTTTGTCTGAGGCAATGCCCAGTCTCAGTCAAGTAGCTCCATTTGAAACACAATGAGGCTTTTTAAAGGCCTGTTTTTTCAGAGCTACATTTCAAGAAACCATTAATGAAAACTGCATGGGACAAAAAGTAAATTATCTCAACTTTGAAAAATAATAAATAAATGTTAATACTCTCTTAGGTAGACAATGAAACTATCATTATGCCTGTTTTACAGATAAGGAAACTGAATCTCAGAGAGGTTAAGAGACTTGTCCAAGACAATATGGCTAATTGCTAGGTGTTAAAGCCAGAATCTGAAACCTGTTATCCTGTCTCAAAGTCCAGCAGATCTCTAATTTTTTGGTCTCAGGGCACCCTTACATTCATAAAAAAATGGGAGGACCACAAATAGCTTTTGTTTATGTGGGTTACATCTATTGATATTTGCCCACATAATAATGGATAATTAGAAATTAAAACTGCTAAAATTTTATTCATTTAATGATAATGATAAACCTATTACATGTTAACATAATATCTTATGAAAATTAATTATTTTCCAAAACAAAAAAGAGATGCTTTATATCTATATGTAAATATAAATATAAATGATATACAAATATAAATATATACAATATAAGCAAATTATATATATGTTTGTATATGTATTGTGTGTATATATATGTATATATATATATATATATACATATATTTAATCACAAATCTCTTTAATGTCTAGCTTAATAGAAGACAGTCAGATTCTCATATCCGGTTTTGTATTCAATCAGTTGTAACATGCTTTGGGTGAAGAAAACCTGATCTCAGATAAGTAGGTAGGACAGAAAGGAGTATTTTAATAGGCAAATATTTTCTTGCATTATTATGTAAATAAATTTGACCTGATTGACTCCCTGAAAGGGTCTCAGGGACCCCCATGCTTCTGCTGTGCAAAAATCATGTGCTGTTTTAAAAGAGAACTGAAAAGTATATATTCAAGGGAAAACACAATCAATTCCTTTTTTTTCTCTTCCATGTGTGTGGTTGAGAGGTAGAAGTGATGGAGAAAAATGGAAAATATCTAGACACAGGGAAATATGTCATAAATATGGCAGATGCTTGTTATTCCATAAGGATAGTAGTAGCCTAATACAATTCACTTCAGGAATTGGTCTGCATATGTTTGAGCTTTTAGAGCAGCTTTTAAGATCTAGCTTGCAGGGCAGCTAGTTGGTGCAGTGGATAAAGCACTAGCCCTGGAGACAGGAGGACCTGGGTTCAAAATCAGCCTCAGACACTTGACACTTACTAGCTGTGTGACCTTGGGCAAGTCACTTAACCCTCATTGCCCCGCCCCCCAAAAAAGATGCTGGAGTGGTAAAGTGGCTTAACAGGTGCATTTGTCTACTTTAAAACATGCAAACTTTCTGATAAATTAAATTATAAAACAAGCATGCTATTAAAACATTTTGTTATTAGTGTAGTATAGAGTTTAATATCCCAACCTGCATCCCTGACATATTAGTTTTCTTGAAGAGGAAAAAAAAATGAAAACATCCTAAAATGAGGGTGGGGTATAGTTATATCAATGGATTTCATTATCTTTAATGAAGAAACATGAACCGCCTCAGTAGTACTATGAGATTTATTCTCCCTCTCTCCATTCTAAAGACCTTTCCCTGCAATTGCTCTAAAGATTATCTCCTTAGAATACTGACAAGTTTAATGCATTAAACAATGAAGCAGGCATCTAGATTGCACACTGAGATTTCCTCTGTAGATTCATGATTAGAGGAGATAAATGAAGAAAGCTGATTTTAAAACACAAGTAAGATATCTGCCTATTACTACTACATATGGTGTTTTGCTGGTAAAATATTTTCCCAGTCACCCTGAAAGAACAAGGATGTGTCTTCTAATTGTTAAAATAACTTGGATATTATTATATTAATATAATATTGTGAGGATTAAAAAGCACTTGCTGATCTAGTAAGCCAATGAATATAGTAATGTTGTATTAATTATAAAATTAACAAAGTTATATTAACTTAATTTCAACAGTAGCCTGAATAGATAATATGGGAGCTTTTAGGTATTAAATTGAAAAATATTAATAACCTTTCTCTCTCTCAAATCATTTATTTACTAAATGAATATAATGGGACTCTGGACCATGCAACATCCTTCTGGATGGATTTCAACTCAAAAAAAAGTATGGAGAAATCCACTGGCTACTGTGCAATTATTTAACAATAACTTTTATACCTTAGGTCTTCAAATTTCAACTGAAAATTCTTAAGGGCTACAGCAGCTGTTTTGAATTTCCTCTCTTAGCTGAAGATGGTCAAATACTAGTGAGTAGCCATGAATCAGAGCACAGACTTCAATCAGGGGATGATAGCCTGGAACACCTAGGAAAATTCATTGGCAGCTGTAATCAGAGTAACCCAGTGTTGACCATTCCCATTTTCTTTATCTAATGCTATTTATTATGTATAAGACATATTTTCTGTTATACCCAAATACATTAAATAGATTGCCACACAGTCCATAATAGGTCATTTTGTTGTAATCTATCATCTTCTATAGTATATACGAAAATAATTATACCACTTTATTAATTTCTTGAAGATCCCTGTAACTCCACTTCAAGAAAGGTGATAATGAGTTCCAAATCCATAGTTGGGGAAATTAAGTTAGCTACAGGGATGTAGTATAGACAGTCAACAAGAATTTATTAAATGCTTAATATGTACCCAGTCATATTTGTGTGCATGAATATCCATAAAGTCATATACACATGCACATATACACACCGTTTATGTATGAATACATACACACATATACACATGTGTATATATATATGTCTATATATATCTATATATATCAACCTGTTTATATACTATGTGTGTGTATATCATATGTCATTGACAGCTGTCCAATAGAGCAGTATTGTTATTCAGTGATTTCAGTTGTGTCTAACTCTTCATGACCCCATTTGG
This sequence comes from Dromiciops gliroides, assembly GCF_019393635.1. Taxonomy (NCBI): domain Eukaryota; kingdom Metazoa; phylum Chordata; class Mammalia; order Microbiotheria; family Microbiotheriidae; genus Dromiciops; species Dromiciops gliroides. The sequence continues at coordinate 117,060,779 of NC_057864.1, read as the reverse complement.
TGATTTCTTAGCAAAGACAGTAGATCCTTTGCCATTTCTTTCTCCAACTCATTTTACAGAAAAAGAAACTGAGGCAAATGACTTACTTAGGGTTACACAGCTACCAATTATCTGAGACCACACTTGAACTCAGGACGTCTTGACTCTAGGCCCAGAGTTCTTTCCAATGAGCCACTTATCTGCTCCATCCCATAGAACACTGAGCATGTAATCAGGAAAATCTGAATTTAAATCCTTCCTCTCATATTTTCTAGGTATGTGACAATGAGTAAGCCACTTAACTTTGCTGAGCCTCACTAAGGCTTATCTAATATGCTATAAACAATGAAATCTCATATATCTATGACGTATTAGTAAGAGTTCAAGTTCAGAATGAGTTACTAGGAGTGTGGGGTTTCCTGGTTTCCTACTTTGTAAGTTATTTAAAATAAAATTCATTCTATTAAGACTAGTTTAAATATAGCCCTTCCTAAAGGTGGCAGGGTAGAAAATCATATGGAGATTGAATAAATATCCTCTGTGATTTTAGTTGGTAGGTGGTTTCCATTCATTTCCTTGTTCCACAGTTGAACCATTCTTAAACCAATCAGTACAGTTTTCTTAAAACCTTGAAATTAGAGTACTCCATAACTTTTCTTGACAATATATATTTCGCTCTCCCTATAGTCAGGAAATTCTTACTGACAGTTAACTTAAATGTCTTTTGCTAAAATTCCCTTTGGTCTTATTCTTAGTGAAATTTGAGAAAAGTAATTCACCACCATCTGAACAATATTGGTTCACCCACTTAAAGACTATTAAATACCAGTCCCTCTATTACCAGCAGCCTTCTAGTCTGCAGATGTGGCTAAGGTTCACAGGGAATCCATAGCTTATTAGGGAATAGAATAATTCACTTTTCCCTTCTGTTAACATATCAATTAGACTCTCTCAAGTGAATATCTAAAAGTTTTGTTAACTATCAAACTATAGGGTTTGACTCACCTCTACATCATGTAAGAGAGCAAACACATTCAACGTGTATTAAGTGCTTACCATGTGTATTCAGTTGTTATAGATATACAATGATCCCATGCAATTTAATAATAAAATACTCAGAGATGTTGAGTGACCTGTCCAAGGTCACAAAACCAAGCAATGGAAGAGCTAGGACATGAAACCACATAATCAAAGGTTTGTCCTCTATGTTCTTGAGCAAGGAAATAATAGTGAGTATAATGTTATGAGATTAGTCTGCTAGTATGCAGGATGAATTGTGGAAAAGACTTGAGGCAACCTGGTAAGTAGCAGTAGAAATGCTGAGGACATATTAAAGGAGAAATCAGTGAGAACCTGTGAGTCATTGAATATGAGTAGAGGCAAAGATGACCCCCTAGATGTCCTGATGAGGACACTGTTAGTGAATGGAGAAGTTAGCAATTAGAGTCTGGGAGGAGAGAGGGCTGCTTTGGATAGGTTTGGGAGTAGATTTCAGTGTTAATGAGTAGAGTGAATGTAAATCCAGAGGGGATGGCATTTCAGTATAATGAAGAGGTCAGGTGGGGGACCTGTAATGGTTAGAAGTTGTTTCAGGAAAATTAGGTGTTCCTTAGTATCTCCTAAGAGAAGGCAAGGCCAGAAGATCCATTCAGCCACTGAGAATTTCACACTCAGGCTGTCAGGCTCCCCAAAGTGTTTCCACAAACATACGCAGCCCTCTGGGAATAAAGGCTTCCTAATTCTAGTAAAAAGTAAACAAACAAACCTTTCTGGTTCCGGATATGGGATTAGAAAAGATTAATCACCATCTCCTGCCTTCGTTTTTCAGGGGAGACTGAACTTTCCAAAGCATATGAGCAAAATCGTCTCCCATAAAAGATAATTTCATTTGCCAAAATGAAACTACTCTCTATTATTAATGCTGTAATGAAACGGCCTGAAATATGAATCCAGGGTCTTAACGGAAAGGATGCCCATGTTCCCTTCTCCAGGAGTTAGTTCTCTAAACAATTACACCCAAGGAAAGAGCTTTATGGTTTATTTTCATCATTGGCCAGCTGAGCTGTGTAGCTGTCAGAATTCCCGGCCCTCCCTCCAGTGACAACCGCATTGACAACATGTTATACTCCACATTGATTTTACAGTTAAGGAGCTGATTGTGATATATAGGGATTTTAAGAATTCAGCTGAGAGGCTGACTTTTGCCTTTTATCATTCCATTAAAATTTTATAACCATCTCTTTCATGTCATTTCATCCATGAATTCTTACTTTAGAAAGTGATAGCTACTGCTGTGAGCATAACTTTTCTCATGTTCAGAGCTTTTTATTGTATTAGCAAACTACCCCAATTATAGTTATTACTCATGTTTTACATAATTGTGGTGACCCTTTCAACCATGCAGTAGCATGCTAGTTGATTTGTATATATAGAATTAGATGATTCGGCTTGTCATTTTAAAAAAGCACTAAATTGAAAGAAGGTTGGGAAGAGCCAGTCTTTAACACTTTCCTATACAGAGAGGCTAATTAGGAAACCACTTGGAGATTTCCCTTCTGAACTGCATGAGTCTAAGGACTGCAACAAGAGGAGAATGAACACTCAGTTAGGCAGGGAAGCTAATAAAATATATGATGGTTTGGAAGGGGAGGAGGATTGTGAAATTGAAATTGAGCATCTCTTGCTTCCCTAGATAAGAGATCATCTTTAAGGAAAGACTGGGCTCTGTGGGGGTTTGAAGTGCAAGTATTGTGGATACTAGCATCTTATTCAAAAGAAATAAAGGGCTCACCTTTCTCATAAGGGAAAATGCACTACTTGATTGTTGGTTACTTTTCCCTGAAGAAACTCACAGTTTGATAACTCAAAGATGAGGAATAATTAGTAACCCTTATTAGAAAATACAGAGTTTTTAAAATCCTTCCTGTCTTTCTTCTCTTTTCCTTCCTTCCTTCCCTTCCCTTCCCTCCTTTTCTTTTCCTTCTCTCACCATTGATTTTGCCAATCTAAAAAATCAGGGGATTTTGATTTTTTCAGAGAAATACAGCTACCTTTCAGGAGTTGTATTAAATAGTGCATGAAAAAGACTCTAATTTTAAAAAATCTTTAAATACAAAAAGGGTCCATTCCCACTTTGATGCAACAATTGTACTTATATACCACATAACAAAAGAAAAACAATGTCATGGAGACCTTAGGAATTCTTTTAAAGGAAACCTTGCGGGAAGTCAAAACTGAAGCTTAGATCTATCCCTAGGTCTCATTTTTTTTTCATATGTAAAATGGAGGGGGAGTGGTTAGGAACTGTGTAGCCTTCTGAAGTCCCTTCCATCTCTATGTCTGTGATCCTATGACCTTCATTCATACTAGGGTCATTGTATTTTTTTTCCTCAAATGGGCTGAACTTCCTAAATTGCCAAAAATATCTTGATTCCAGAACTGGTGCCTGATAGAAGTATTCCTCTAGATAAGAAGGACAAAGTGACTATTGCTCCTCAATTATCAGTCCAGTGGCCAATGAACAGCCATGCCTTAGATCCCACTTTATACAATTTTGTCAGTACTAAGGTAATCTGAACAGATAATGCAGTCACAGGATTTAGGCATTCATGGTTGCATTTTAAGATTGAAACCCCAGATATAGGAAATGAAAGACCGAAAAAAAAATGAAAGAAAGAAAAGAAAAGAAAAAGAATCAAAGCTGTTTTAAACAATTACTAAATCCAAGTATATCTTTTTTTTAAAGATTTTCAATAAAATCTAATGTTCACAGAAAAATCTCATAAATGTCAAAATTGCTGTGGGCAGAAAAGGGGGATATAGTATTTTCTTGATCTGTTGTAGCAATTTATAGATTTCAGGACGTGGTTTATAAGAATGCTAAATGTTCTGGAATTACAGCTGTTACTGATCAGTGATTGAGCCAGATTTGTGTTATTGCACCATGTTCTTGCTTGTACCTAGAGAGCAGTAAAGCCTCAATATAATAAAAAGCACCTGCATTTTAAATGAAATTTCAATTGAAAAACTTAACAGCCCTTCAAATTGCAGAATTTAACGCAGCCCAGTAAAGCTTAAATAACACTTTGCCTCCGCAGGCTGAGGGGTTTGCATTCAAGGTGACTTGATTGTGTCGCATGGTGAAATTATTTACAATTAAGGAATTTCTCTGGAGGGCTGCAGAGTATTTGCTGTTCCACAGTACCTATGCAGGCATATGGTGGGCCTTTTTCAGTATTCATGGAGCCTCCTGAACCTTTATGATAATTGAATCAGTTAGAGTGCTGAGTGGAGCAAGCATAAAACCTGTTAACCTAAAGGTCAGCTCTGTGCATTGTTTATTTATCAGTAGGTGAAAGAGCTAAATCGGCAGCTTCTGTCACAGTCACAGTAAAAAATCACCTATAATATTAACAGGGAGTAGATAAATTGCAAAACATGGATTAGAATGATAAACAGAATGAGGTAAAATATGGAATATATAATGAGAGATGCAGAAAGACTTTACTGGGCTGTAAAATATGCAGGTTGGTTATGACAATGTTATTGGTTATAATTAGTCACTAGCGCTCTAGAAAAATGTCAACAAAAACTAGAACTTCAGTTCTAAATGGTCTTCTTACACATTTGCATTCCTGTGTAATAATGTCCTAAAGGATGGTTTCATGACATCAGATACGATTTTCTAAAATCACCTCTGATAAGATTTTGATCTCAAAACAAAATTCAAATTTACCTTCTAGAGGAAAATATGCTTTAAAAGTTACTAAATGTGTATTATCCTGCTGGAGGAAAAAAAAGATGTCTTAAGTTTGTCTAGATCACTTACATTTCTTTTCCCTTATAGAACCAGGACCTATCGATCCTCCATTTCTTTTGAATGTGGGGTCAAGAAGAATGACTCTCAAGTGGCAGCATCCTTCAAGACCCAATGGTGTTATTACCCATTACAACATTTACCAAAATGGTCATTTTCATTCAGTGCTTCCAGGAAAGGCCTCTAACAGCACAGTGTTTCACTTACGCCCCAATAGTACCTACTATTTTCAGGTAGAAGCGTGTACTTCAAAAGGATGCTCTCTTTCACCTGAGACCCAGGCCATATGGACTCTTCCAGATGCACCGGAAGGTATCCCCAGTCCAGAACTCTATTCTGATACACCAACTTCTGTGCTTATATCTTGGAAACTGCCCCTCTTCCCTAATGGCCTAGTGGAGAACTTCACTATTGAGAGAAGGTCCAAAGGAATGGAAGAAGTGACCACACTGGTGACCCTCCCACTGAATCATTCCATGAAGTTTACTGATCAAACTGCTGCTCTTAGCCCATGGACAAAGTATGAGTACCGGATACTAATGAGCACTTTTAACGGAGGCACAAACAGCAGTGCTTGGGTAGAAGTTACCACAAGACCATCAAGGCCTGCCGGGGTACAACCACCCGAGGTGCTGGTGTTAGGACCAGATATGGCCAAGGTAGGATAATTATTGTTTTTTTTCCCTTTTGCAGATTTACCCTTGATTGACTCTGTGTGGAACAGAGCCATCTACTGGCAGAACTAGCATCTCTGCTGCCTTAGGCATTAACTGAAGAAGGTAACATTCTGGCCAGTGGCCCAAACCATTTTGAATTCGGTGTCAGTTTTTCATCTGTTCCTGTATCCCCTTAATTATATTGTTGAGATGCTTCCATTTTCCTCACACACCTGAAATGCTTTGAATGTCACAATGGGATGCTTAGCTTAACCACCACGTCAGATTTAAATAGATCAAAAAATGAGAAGAGTTGGGAAAATAGTAAGGACTGGATTAGTATGCTAACAGAAGGTCCAAGTTACCAATATTCTGATTAAAAAATGATCAAAAGAGCAAAATGATTGGCAAATGAAGTAAAAATAGCATATTACAGGTCTATCTAGGAAGTCTTCAATTATTCACAACATTCATCTGGGAATGAGCTCTAGAGGACAGGATAACTACCATTGTTTTGGCTTGCATACAAACTTCATTCAAGGGAAATTAGTGTAACCAAACAGGAGGGAGTTTTGTAGCTTAGAAGCCTCTTTTGTGTAAATACACACATGCTTCCATGGATTCAGTCTTGTACTAATGCCAAAAGCATTGGTACAGTAGCTTCAGTAGCTTGCTCACCAGAGCACAAAACAAAGGCCATTTGCATAAAAGCAAAGTTCATCTGTTAAAATTATTATTTGGGTCTCCATTGTGTTGATGCCCTCCCTTCTTTCCCACACCTCCTTATTAGGGGAACAATAAAAGATGTTCAAAAATATAGAGTTAGAAGAAATTAATTTAAACTATAAAAACCTATATTCTTTTTCCCTATTTTGTTAATTAGCTTCAATGTGAGATAGACTGAATCATGCCCTTTTACTATTAGAAATATGAGAAGTCTATAGAATTTCATCTTATTTCTATACTAAAAAAAGGACTAATCTAAAGATTGTGATAAAAGTATTTACTATGTCAATTTGTCATGGTCAATTATTTTTTAAAATTCCTCAGTATATCAAAAGATTTAGTCTCATAAAGATATGTAAGTAATCTTTGGAATTGCTTTCTATTTAAAGGAAACCTAACTTTGAAGTTGCTAATCATTCTGGGAAAAAATTTATGTATATCCAATATACATAAATATATATAATTTTCTCTATAACATATTCTCTATAACAATATATTATATAATATATTATAATATACATATACATGCATATATATATATATAATCTCCAGGTGGGATTAACAAAAACATTAATATTGCTTCTCAGGGAAAATTTGAAAAGGGACAAATAATTTTCATTTTAGTTGAATGATAGCCATTCACGCATGGGTCTACCTAGCTCAGCATAGCTGCATGAGGATCAAAGGTAGGCAAAGACAATTTGTCAGACTTATTGTCTTTTCCCATTTTCTTTGATTGCCCCTTCCTACTTTTTACCTCATCCGGTAACAAAATCACACTTACTGCCTGTCAGCCTGAAATGGAAAAGGTTGTACTAGATGAGGGAGACAGAGAGGGCAAAATATGGATCATTTTTAAAGTTCCAACATAAATTCTAGGCGTTCCCATGAGTCCCCTGGGGCAATGATAACCCCAGGTTAGGAATCTGAAAGTATATATGACTTGGTGTCTGAAATATGTAGAAATTGTGCACTAGTGATGACTTTTAAAAAAATCTAACTTTTATTAGTGTTCAAATTATTGCAGGAAAATCAAAAGCTATCAATAGGCAGAGTCAGCAAGAATATTTAATCTCATGTAGAACTTCGTTAGGTATTTTGAAACAGTTTTAGTAGTATAAGGCTTTCACATTATCAAGTTATAAACAGAAGTAGGATCTTAAGAATACGCTGAAGATATTTCAGGATATGTGGCAAAGTTGTCAAACAGAGAAACAGCAGCTGACCTGTAGCCTCAAGACAGAAAGCATGAAGATATTAAAAAGGATTTGAATGCCAAGGTGGGAAGAGTCAGGGAGAAGCTAGTACTTAATGCCAACTCAAATACAATATCTTCTATACTTTTACTCAAAATTTTGGAGAGGTTATATTTTCCCATTGGAATCTAAAGCTCCTCTTCTTATCTATAGGTTTGGATGGTTTCCTTTTGAGGTATGAGATATCCTGAGATAAAGTGTGCTGCTAAAATGCAGCCATAATGCCCCTAACTTCCAGGTTCTACAACTGGCATGTGCTATTCTTTCTCCTCTACTTTCTTGAGAGATTTTGAGACTTGAATTATGGTCATTGTCTAGGATTACTGGTTTCATTCATTGGTCTCCGTCCTCACCTTTTTATAGTGGATTACTGGGGCAGCTAGATGGCGCAGTGGATAAAGCACTGGCCCTGGAGTCAGGAGTACCTGAGTTCAAATCCAGCCTCAGACACTTAACACTTACTAGCTGTGTGACCGTAGGCAAGTCACTTAACCCCAATTGCCTCACTAAAAACAAACAAAAAAAAAGATTTAAAAAAAAGTGGATTACTAGTAATTGCTTGTTGGTTGTACTTATGGTAAAGGCATGTAGAAGAAGACAATTCTATTGGACATGTCTGTCAGCAGATATGAATGAAGCAGCTACTTACCATCTGCACAGGAACTGTTCTAGGTGCTCAAGGGAAGGGGACAAATTTATTTTATTTTTTAATGAAGAAAGTATGAATTTTTAACAGACAGACATGAAATCTGTCCGTGAGGGCAGGGGGAGACGGAATGCACATATACATAATGCATTGTGAAAACTTTTATAAAATCATGTGGCAAGTGTGAACTGTTGTGTTATTGCATCAATTCAATGAACATAGATTAGGTATCTATGATTTATGGGTCCTTTTATAGAAACAAAAGGAAAGAAAAAATGTATTAAAACATGGTCTCTACCCTCATGGAGCCTACTGTTTAGCAGGAGCATTAGAAGCATACACCAATGACTACTGTACAAAGTCATGATGGTGGTGATGATGATGGCTAACATTTTTATAGCACCTTAAGGCTTGCAAAGTATTGTAGACATATTATTTCAGTTGACAACCCTCATAATAACCCTAAGAAGTAGATGTTATAATTATCCATATTTTGCTGATAAGGAAACTAAGGCTGAATAAGGTTAAATGATTTGTCCAGGGCCACTGTTTGGGTTGGGATTTGAACTCATATTATCTTGAGTCCAAGTCCAGCAGTCTAAAACTACTATGCTAACTGCCTGCTTCTAATAGAACATAATAAGGGCAGAAGATAAGTACAAACAAAACGCTTCATGTGGTCCAAGGAACATTAACACCTTGGAAGGGACATGGACTTTTGGAACACATGGGATGAAGTCAACTTACTTGAAAGGAAAAGACAGTGGTATGTTATCTTATGAGATTTTCTGTAGAAATGGTGAAAGTAATATTTTTGTAGAATTTTCTATTTTTCCAATTTAAGAAAACGTATAAGATAAATTCTCCAATAATTCAAATATTCACCTATCACTTAATACAGTTGTAGTATTTTAGAGCTCGGACCCTAGAAATCACCTAGTGTTACTCTTTCATTTTTACAAATAAATTAACTAAACATATAGGAATTAAATAGTTTACCAAAGGTTACCTAGATCCAAGATTGGAGCCCAAATTTTCTGACTCCTAAGCTTTTGTTATTTCTAAAATGCCTTGCTATTTTTAAACTTTCAACTACATGCTAACTTAGATTTTGTTTTCTTCAGAAGAGTTCAAGACAATTCTTAAAAAGACATTGTCTTTATCAAAGAAAGGGACTTATTCTTTATTCTCAGTGCCACACCTTCTTTATATCACATTGTATATTTAGTCTGTGATATATAGAGAGAGAAAGGAGAAGGGAGTAAGTTGTTTCTATTATATATATACACGTGTGTGTGTGTGTGTGTGTGTGTGTGTGTGTGTGTGTGTGTGTATAAACACTGTCAAGCCTAGGGTCTATTGTAGATACTATAAAACATTTTTTTTTTAATCCTAGAGAGTAACAACATAAATTTAAGTTATTTAAATTAACACATTAACTTTTTTCAGACAATCAGGTTGGTTTTTAGGGGCTGAAATTTATAGAAAACTAAAACACCTAAAAGCATTTTAACAGCAATAATGTTAGATATATAATGTTATTTATGGAAAACGAGACAGACTTTTTTGACCAAGATTTGTACAATTTTAGAATTCTACTTCAGTCTCTTTTTAACTGCTGGACAAGTCACTCTCTCATAGTCTGTTTCTTCATCTGTAAAAATGAAGTAACAATAGTTATAGCATTTAACTCATAGAATTATTGTGAAAATCAAATAATTTATATAAAGTGCTTGGAAAAACTTAGAACATTAAATAAGTGTAATAGTATAACAATAATAATTATTATTACCACCATTATGCATAAAGAAGATATAGTCACATGAGGAAATTCAGGAACTGTACTGGGAGAACATTGTAGAAAACATTTGGATGAAGATTATAAGAAGAAACAAAAATAATATTGTCACAGGAGTACATCACATACCACTTGGACATTATGATAAATTACATAAGGAGCTTTGAAGGATTCTAACAATTCAGACATCTGCTGGAACATATTCTCTCTGTGTCTGTCTGTCTGTCTGTCTGTCTGTCTCTCTCTTGTTCTCTCTCACACACATGTTTAAAAAGCAACCAATAAAGTCATGATTTACTTAATGGTAATTTCATCCTTCATAAGAAATTGTGGGAGAAGTTGTAATTCTGAATCAGATCTTGACCAACCTAAACCATGAAACTGAAATTAAGTATAAATAATGGGAACCTTGGACTACAAATTATCACTCCATCTTAGAGTTCACAATAAAGAAACGAAAGAAAGTTCCATATGGTGTGACAAAAACATGGACTTGAAGAGATGAGACATTTAATAGGTTCAGAGAAAGAATGGAAAGGGAGTATCCAGTGCTCCAATATTTTGCAGGGATAGTCTGCTCATTCAACATGGGAAGCTCTCAAGAATGAATTCTAAAGATCAGATAATGGACAAATGAATTCACTGAAGGGGAAAAGATCTGCCAGATGATGCTAACATGATGACACAGGGAACTCATCACCCAACTAATTTGCTTAAAGATAAATATGGAAGACAGAATCTAGGGCAGAAAAAATACAGATGTGTACAACAGAAAAATAGGATAGCACAAGAATAATTTCAGGGTCATTGAGACCTGGAATGAGATGAGACGAGGGACAATTGCTAAGCAAAATAAAAATGAGTTCCTTTCATCTCTGCTATTAAGAAGTGTTGATGGCAACCAATGAAGAAAACAAATTATAATGAGCTGTGAAAGACTGGATTACTCAACTTTTATTCTCATAGAATCTTAGATGATAGAAGCAATAATTTAAAGTTGGAAGATACTTATGAAGCCATTTAGTTGAACCCACTCATTTTACAGATGAGTCAGCTAAGACCCAGAAACATTAAGTGACTTACCTAAGGTCACACATACAATATGTAGCATAACTAATATCTGTTTTCTCTTCCAGGGATGATAATATTCATGTTGCAAGTGTTTTTTAAATGTTTAGTTCTAAGAAATTGGGGTTCAAACCCATAAATAAGGAGCACTTAGTTGCCTTCAGTGAGTTCTAAGTCACCAGGCCCTTGAGATGATTAAGGGCTATGGTACAGAAAGTAACAGATATAATTGCTGATCTACTGGTGATGACTTTTGAAAAGATCATGAAGCAGTTGTGGAGCTGGAGAAGGAAATACGTCCCAATTTTTTAAAAAGAGAAGGGAACAGAATCTGTAAACCATATGCCAATGAACATTATTTTTTTGTGTGTGAGGCAATTGGGATTAAGTGACTTGCCCAGGGTCACACAGCTAGTAAGTGTTAAATGTCTGAGTCCAGATTTGAACTCAGGTCCTCCTGACTCCAGGGCCAGTGCTCTATCCAGTGCGCCACCTAGCTGCCCCCATGAAATGATTTAGCCAACATCACACAGCCAGCTCCCTATTCACTATGGCATTCTGTCCCTGATGACTATGTTTGTATACTAAAGATTAACTTCCTGCCCTAAATCTAGTGACCAGTATTAGAGAGCTCTCACCATTTCTGTTAAAATATTTTGTGGATTTAGATTGAAATATACAAACTGACTGTGGTAAAAAAAAAAATGCTTTCCAAGGTTGTAATTTTTTAATGGGGTAAATGGCTTTCCCTTTAAATTTTTGTATTGAATAAAATAAGAATTCCTGATCTTTAAATGACAGTTTCAGAATAATTATGTTCAATCAGTTAATCTCTCCCAGTAGTTTCCTCAATAGGGCTTTCTCTAGTGTGCTTCCTTTCATAGCCTCAACACTGGGATTTGAATCAATGAACAAGCCATTCCTGTATCCAACACAGACTGTTTTCCGAGTCATATGGTCTGCTTTCATGTACTGCCAAGGTCTAGCTTGAACTCTCAGAAGACTCAGGATGAAGAAGGGGGAGGTTGTGTAACATGGATCAATCACATGGATTGTTGCTGTGATAGCTCTTATACTAGAAGGCCCAATCAGTCCCCTGAGCCTGACCTTGGCTCATTCTTCAAGTTCACAAAGAAAGAAGGGCTCTCTCTCTCTCTGTCTCTCTGTCTCTGTCTCTCTCTCTGTCTCTCTCTCTCACACACACACCCTAACTGCAACAAAAGAAACAACCTTTCTGAAATATTTTTCTTGCCTCAGGTTTATTTGACATTGTCTATCTAGAACTCTGTTTCTTCTAGTATGCTCTAAAGAACTCAGTAAAACAGAGTAAGAAAAAATTGTCATGCAGTTCAGTGACAGGGCAAATTTTTCTAGAATTATCAGGAAGGACCTCAGTTAAATCCTTTATATTTTCTTTTGAAAAAGCTTCCAGGCCAATACTGACCTTTGGAGAATTCTCATTATGTTTTCCAATCTTAGTCAAAGCAAAATATTGAAAATCTTTAGCCCTGTTCTCTCTGAAAGGTATTTTTTCCCCTTTCCTATTCAATCTGGTTGGTTCTCCTTTCTCTTTATAATTATCTTTGCAGTGATAGATGGAAACTGGACCAATGTATGCGAGTTTGTCTTTTAAAGTTTCAGCATGATAATAATAAAAAGAAAGGGAAATGTTGGGGTAAGAATACAGATGTGATCCTTGACATATAGGGTATGTTAGTTGTTACTCAGAGTTAGCTATCTCTTATTTTATTTATTTATTTTTTGTGAGACAATGAGGGTTAAGTGATTTGCTCAGAGTCACACAGCTAGTAAGTGTCAAGTATCTGAGGTCAGATTCGAACTCAGGTCCTCGAGAGTTAGCTATCTCTTAAAAGAAATTTCAAGAAATGTAAAGCATTGAAGTCTTACTTGGGTCCATATTATTAAATCATGGATATAGAACTAGAAGGAAATTTAGAAGTAAAAAATTGTCAAATGCTTTCTTTTTACATATAAGGAAACTAAGGCATAGGGAGATGAAGTGCCTTCCCCTTTCCAATGCCCTCCCCTAAATGTTTTGCTTTCCCTCCCCACTGATAGTGTTCTGTGATTCTATGAAATGTTTGAGTAAAGTATCTTGGTTGCCCAACAAATATTTCATAATTAGAAACCAGTGTGGTATATGAGAAAAAGTGTAGAGTATTGGATTTGGAATCACTACATTCAGCTTCAACACTGGATTCTGATGCTGACTAATTGTGTGACTGTGGATTATCTGTGAATGACCTTCATTTTTCATAAATTGGGAGGATAGTATTTGCATAACCTTTGAGTTCAGATGAAACTCAAAAGTTTTATGTAAGAAACAGTACAAAGTGGTGAGTATGTCATCCAGTAAATATTTATCTGCTCCCTACTACATGTATATCATAAGGTAGGTTTTGTGGGAAATGCAGACACCATGAAGAATTGTATGGTTTGGTTGGAAAGACAAACTATGTACTAATATCCATTAAACAATAATGCAAGACAATAATGCAAAAAAGTCACGTAGTTGTATAACATTATATGCCAACCAAGTGGTAAAGACAATGAGCATTATGAGTTTTTAGGAGATAGAAATCATTATCGACCCAGGAAACTTCCTTGAAGAAATAATACCTGAAATATGCCTTGAAATACTAGTAAGATATAGACAGGCAGAGAGGAAAGGAGAGAGAATTTTAGGTATCAAGAAGATCAAGACTCCAAGAGACCAGAGGTGAGAATATATTTGAATTATTTGTGAGATTAGAAGAGGCCAATTGGTCTGGAGAAGTAGTTTATTTGAGGGAAAGGGGATAAGAGACTGAAAAAGTTGTTTGGAACTGTATTCATCTATTCATGTTATTCAAAACTGTGCTTTTTGAGAGCCCATTATATATAAAGAGTTGAATATGATACACCCTCTGCTTTGGGATCCATTGAATTAGACAGGTATAGTAGTAATTATACCTCAAGACAGAATGGAAGTACCTAATGAAGACACACATTCAAAAAAATGTTTTAAATGTGCTTTGAGATTTTAAAAGAGAGAAATTACAACCCATTAGGGTAATCAAGAAAGGCTTCAAGAATGAGGGGAGGGGTTAGATAAGCCCAATAATTGAGTCCAGAATAATTAGCGGAATTTCAGGTAAAGATTTAGGGAAAGGGTCTTCCAGATTAAGGAAATATAATGAGTAAATCAAATAACTGGTCTCAATCACTTCGAGTCAATCAGATAAACTATAGTTCTGGCTAATTAAAAAAACTAGCAGATATGACATCTACTTGGTAATCTTTGAAAAATCAGGAAGAATAATACAAGTGCCAAAGGACTAGAATATTGTAAATGATTCTGAGGTCCATGTCAAGGCTTGTATTCTTACATGACAAGGCAAAAGCAGGAAGTGGAATGTTTTCTAAGGAATAGTGAGGAGCCCTGTTATAATGGGCCACAGGAGAGAAGTTGGAGATAAAACTGGAAAGGTAGATTGAGACTATAACATTTCTTTGCTAAGTAATCTGACATATTGACAAGCATCATGATGTTATTTAACAGTTCTAAGTAAAAGAATGATCTGGGGGCAGCTAGATGGCTCAGTGGATAGAGCACCGGCCCTTGAGTCAGGAGTACCTGAATTCAAATTTGGCCTCAGACACTTGATGCTTACTAGCTGTGTGACCCTGGGCAAGTCACTTAACCCCAATTGCCTCACTTAAAAAAAAAAAAAGAATGATCTGAAGAACATGGCATTTTAGAATGATTAGTATGACAAAAATCAGTACATCATATATTTGAATTGGGGGGTGGAAATATTGGCTAGAAGTTGTGAGAAACAGTGTGTTCTGCAGACATTCAATATAAAGAGAGAAGAAAGAATCATCACTGTGATGTGAAATCCATGAGCTCTTACAAGTGAGAGAATACTCAAAGTGTGCATGTCAGTTTTATTTCCCAAAAGAGTCATTCTTTTTAAAAGTTACTGTTGACAAATGAAAATCAAGTACTAGCAAGACAGAATATTCAACATACCAACTGTGATTTGGAAACAAGGCACACTAATCTCAGTATTAAACTATTTTCTTATGGTGGAAAGGAAATGATAATTCATTAGAATAATACCATAATAATCATTTCTGGAAAAGAAACAAGAAGATATGGGAACATCATCACCTCCTTATTTTTGTCAATTTTTCTCTTCATTTTCAATTTAAAATTTAGTTTTTTCAGAATAACTTGTGGCTTTATTTCTGTTTTCCTTCAAGTTTGAGATATAATGCTTTTTCAACTACAAATGTACTAGAGAAGACAGCCTAAAGAACCATGATCAAAAACAAAATGCAAAAAAACAAACAAAAGAACAAAACAAACAGAATAACTAACACTTGCAGAACCTGGTTCATTCGATCAGTGACAAATATGTTCAGTCTTGACTTGTAGCATTTGTCCATTTCTGAAGTGTAAATAAATGTTCATGATGAAAATTTAACAACTGGCTCTCAAAAAGCTTTTTCAAGCTGGCTCCAGCATGTCTTTGCCTGGAATTTGCTCCCTCATCTCCACTTCTTGGCTTCCCTGACTTCATTCAGGTTTTACCTTCTGCAAGAAGCCTATTCCTAACACCTTCTCAGTGAGATTATTTATGATTTATCCTGTATGCATCTTGTTTTCACAGAGTTGTTTGCATTTGTGTTCCTAGATCCAAGGATTCTTCTTCCTTACAAAAAATTGCCTTCTCTTTTACTGTACTTGTATATCCATTGCCATTGAGAACTGGTTATGTCTTGTGATCTTATTCCTACCGTACTTAATTTTTTTTCAGAAGTTCTCAGTATTCATCCCAGACAGGTTAGGTTACTTAATTGTTTAGCATCATCTTCCAAAATCTGAAAACATTGTCTGGTTTAATTGAATGCCACAATAGTATTGCAATTTACAATCCACGGGAACAATGTGAGCTAAAGGATTCTGGTGCTTTGGTTAATTGAGTTGTAAACGAGCAAACTATCAAATCCTGTGGCTGCCCTATTGATGCATGGTGATGTGTGAATTTTCTCCATGTGTTTACTCAGTGTTCTTTGACATACCCACAGTGGAGATGAATCACTAAGGTGCTGTGTATTTGACAGTCCTAGAACATGTTGAGATGGAAAGCCAGATCAAGGAAATAGCATTTCATTTAATTCACGGTGTACTGTTAATTGATCCAAAATCATTCATGACTCTTCAGGAACAAAGATTCTCTTAGCAAGTGGATACTTAGAAGGTGACTTCATTAGAAGAAAAAAAACATGACAAAGCATGTCTACAAGTTTTATCAAATTGAATTGGCCTCTTTCTATATAGATATGCTGATTTTAAATATTTCTTTCCATATAGGTCATTTGGAGTCCCCCACTCATTCCAAATGGAGACATACTCAGCTATGAAGTCTGCATGCCAGACCCAAGAATTACAGTCACTCCCAGCAGCAATACCTCAAGATTTAATCAAATAATGACCCACCTCATTCCTTTCACAACCTACTCTGTCACCATAGTGGCTTGCTCAGGAGGTGGGGGACATCTTGGAGGATGCACAGAGAGTCTGCCTACGCATATCACAACCCAACCCACAATACCCCAGGGTATTAATCCTTTGTCAGTGACTCCAGTAAGTGACTCCTATATTGGGGTTTCTTGGCAGCCACCCAGTAGGCCAAATGGACCTCATTTAAGGTAAATTATTTTAGCATTAATTTATTGAAATATGTGAGTTTATTGATTATTGATTTATTATTATTATTTATTGAAATATGTGATAAAAGAGCATTGAAATTCTTTTGCCTGTAGATGTTTTATGTCTTATGCTCGAAGTGATATAGCATTATAATAGATATTTAGAATAGTTAACAAATTGATTTTGTAATACTGTGAACCCTAACTCCTTTTAGTGCAGCAACTACTTTTGTCACACTACACATACCTATTTCTCATTTAAAAAAATAGTTTTTTACTTTACTCATCAAGTAAACACACTGAATGCTAGTTTAAACATTAATTTCATACAGTCAAATTTATAAAGATAAAAATAAATTTTGGAATTACAAGATGAGGAAAGCATAGCTAGAGTTGTTGGCCAGAAAAAAAAAGATCTAGATGTGACTTCTAAGTTTAATGTGATATAGAAGTAAATAAAATTAATGTAACATTAGTCTGTACTATGAGACCCATAAGGTCCAAACAAGTTATTGATGATGATAACAAATAGTATATAGATAAACACACATAGACACATGCACACACATACACATAAACATAAGTATATATATATATATATATATATAAAATCTCTAATAGTTTAGCTAAAATAATTTTATTTAGAAATGCAGCTGATGTTGGTCAATTGCCATAATAAGCATACTTCAAAAGACTAAAAAGCGCGTTAGTTATTAAGTACTTAATTTATTTGTTAATGATATGATAATGAAAGGCAATACTAGTTTTTAAAATAAACTCATTAAAATATCTTGGAGAAGAATAACAGAAAATTCTGATCAGTATCTCCTCATGAAACAGAAAAATTATGGATGATAAAGCAAATATAAAGAATAATTTTTGAGTAACTCAAAACAAGCAGTCATCGTGAGAGCATGTAAGGATAAAAATGAAAGGGAAAATAGAGAAGAAAGATAGAAAAGGGAAGAAAAATAGGGGAAAAATCTGTAAAGATTCTTTTTTGTCATGAAGGAAAAGGGAGCTACCACATTTATGTTCTAACCACTCAGTTCTTGATGTATTTATAAAAGTAAAAGAAATGATACTAAAGAGAAAAAAATGTGAAAAGCAATAGATTAGACCCAGTTTACATGGAGAATTATGGTGTAGGTAACATAATTGTAAAGCATTGAAAGACTGATTCACAGACTATTTGAAGGAGGGAAAGCTATTAAAGGCATAGGAAAATTTCACACCTTATCACTACTGAAAAATTAGACTTTGAACACATTAACAATTATCAAAATATAGATGTACTTTTCCACTTCGTAACATTTTTTCATAATAATCTACATAGGCATTAAGGGTATACTTGATGAAGCTATTAGTAAGGACAAAAGGAAAAGTAGTCCTTCACAAGGGATATTACATAGTAGAACAGATTGATCAAAACATAATCGACAAAAATATCTGAATATAGTTATTGTTTTGTATACACATATATATGTGTATATGTATATACACATATATACATACATATACATATGTGTATATGTATATGTACATGCAGGGCCATCTCCAATCATTCTGACATATATCTTTCTTTAATATGCTGAATAAACATTGATTGAATTGAGTCATTATATGTATAATTAGAAAAATGATGGCATCTTCCTCAATGGGTATGATAGTGCAGGTGGCAAAATGTAGTGTTTCCAGTACATAAAAATTCTGTGATGTCAACTAAGCTGATTGACAAGAAAAATACATGCATTTATAAAGTCTGGGGTCTTAGTTACTAAGTGAATAGGGGAAAGCATCTGTCTGTCTATATGTTTATCTGTTTATCAATCAATCAATCAATCTATCTATCCATCCATCTATCTATCTGCTTATCTATGACATAAACTGAAGTTCTTTCACCATTTTGATTACCATTCTCTAAATAGTCATGATTTTTTCTTCAAGTGAGGGACTCAGAAATGAAGAAAGTATTGCACTCTTGTTCTAAGACTGAGAGCACTTGAACTATAATTTCTGGATATTCAAAATACTCACATACTCAAATAGACAGATGAACAGATGACAGAGACAGGTAGGCAGACAGAAATACACACAGCTAGGTGGTGCAGTGGATAGAGTGTCAGCCCTGGAGCCAGGAGGACCTGAGTTAAAATCTAGCTTCAGACACTTACTGTGTGACCCTAAGCAAGTCACTTAACCCTGTTTGCCTCAGTTTCCTCATCTGTAAAATGATCTGGAGAAGAAAATGGCAAATTACTCCAGTATCTTTGCCTAGAAAATCTCAAATGGGGTTACAAAGAGTCAAACATGACTAATTGACAAAAAACATCTCTCTATATATGAAATAATGAATATGTATTTATATATGCATATGTTTGTGTGTATGTATACATATATATTAATTTATTTCACACATGACACAATAGAACAACATGACACTTTAAGGACACACTTTCCACAAGGAATCTCCATTTCATACATCAAGATTTCTTGAAAGGTGTGTTAATAGAAATAACATTATTTCATGATCCTCTAATAATGTCTGATGATGCATAAAGTAAGGAGATGTCTGCTTCACTCTTATTGAGGTTATTTAATGCAGAACCCATATTGAAAAGGGATTTCCTTTAGTTGGAAAAACCCTCCAAATTCTTCTGTTTGTGGATGACATTGTGGTGTGGCAACATTAGAAATCAACATGGAGGGGATCTATAACTTCTCAGAAAAGTATATTGTATATCAACAGGAAAAACAAGAGGATGAAATACACACATGCACATATGCATGTACATATTTACATACCTGTATACAGAGAGAGTTCCTTCATTTGTTTGTTCATTTGTTCAGATTAGGCATGGAGTTTTATGTTAGATGGACAATTTATAGAGTGTATCCATGACAACATTTATATACATACTGAGGACAGTGGAATGGATTACCTTTGGGAAATTGTAAAGTTCTTTTAATAACTTTAAATTTTTTCCTTAAATGAAGACCTGTATTTTTAATACCAATATTTTACCAGTGTTATATGGCTGCAGATTATAGGAGTTTTCTCTAAATTACAGTCTCTAAGGACTTAAAAATGAATATTGTGGGGGTGGCTAGGTGGCGCAGTGGATAAAGCACCGGCCCTGGATTCAGGAGTACCTGAGTTCAAATCCGGCCTCAGACACTTGACACTTACTAACTGTGTGACCCTGGGCAAGTCACTTAACCCCCATTGCCCTGCAAAAAAAAAAAATAAATAAAATAAATAATGAATATTGTACTAAATGAAATAGAAAGGGTTATATTAAGTGTGAGTAGCTTGTAACACATTACAAATCTAGATCTCCAAAGAAGAAGCAATTTAAAAGGTATCATCAGAGAAGGGTATGGTTGAAAAGAAAGACAGGGCAGTCATGTGGCAAGAGTTAGAGATAACTA
This sequence comes from Dromiciops gliroides, assembly GCF_019393635.1. Lineage (NCBI taxonomy): Eukaryota > Metazoa > Chordata > Mammalia > Microbiotheria > Microbiotheriidae > Dromiciops > Dromiciops gliroides. The sequence continues at coordinate 117,040,681 of NC_057864.1, read as the reverse complement.
GTTGACAGCCTAAGTACTCCACTGGGATCTGCAAGATGTCAGGAAAAAGGGAAGATGATCTCAGTCAAGGAGTGGATACCCTGTGGAGAACTGTTTGGAAGACAGGAGTCACAATTGGTTGGGAAGGAATTGATGGGTTGTCACCTACAACCTTGGAGAGACTATCCACGTGGATGAGGTCACATTTCTATATGAATGTGTGAGTATTTTGAATGTCCAAGAATTGGGGAGTTAGAGTTCCAATGTACTCAGCCTTGATCAGAACACAGCTGACCAAGTGTGCACAATTCTGGTTGCCATGTTTGAGGAAGGACATTGAAAATCTTGAAAATATCTAGAGGATACTTAGGCTTTAGGATATGCCACAGAAGGAGCATTTTAAGGAACTGGGGATGTTTAAAATGGAGCAGATTTCTGTAGGTAATGGGAGGCAGGGAGCAAGATGGACATCTTCATGTGTTTGGATGTTATGGGGGAAAATGATGAAAAGTGTTGCGCTTAATGCCCAAAGGCAAATCTAGGAGCATTGGGTAGAAGTTGCAATAAAGCAAGTGTAGGCTTTGGGTTAGGAAAAACTATGTAACAATTAGAGCTAGCAAAATTGTGGTTCATGCAAAGTAGATTTCTACTTGTTGGAGATCTCCAGGCAAAAGCTGGATCATAACTCTTCAGCTTGTAGTGAAATGAAATCTTTTTTTTTTAAATGAATGGGTTATATTAGATAATTTCTGAGATCCCTTAAAACTCTGAGATTCTGTGATTCTGTACATGGTAACTATGGAAAAAAGAAATTGATAGTTAAATATTGGATGTCAAAGTCATTACTACTGCTGTTCTTGAATTTCAGAAAATTCATGAAAAATATGGTAAGTATAGACAACTAAAGGAGAATTCAAATTCTTATTTTCTATATGAAGGCTTAATCTCTTGGTCATAGATCATGGATTATGGAACATAGATGGAAGGTTATCTCAACGTCCATTTATTCCAAACTCCTCATTTTACCAATAACTGGGATCCAAAGAAGTTAAAATACTTGCCCAAGGTCACATAGGTAGTAATCACCAGAAGTGGGATTTCAGCCCAAGGCCTCTGTCTCTACAAAGTCTCCCATCTTTTCATTGTACCAGATTGGCTTCTGATCATAGCTTTTCAAAAGCTGATCTTTGTCTGTAGAGAAGAGTATACAGTTTTTTAGTAGTTGCATACAGTTTGTTGCCAAAATCTTAGTGCTGTTTTAAATTTTAATAACTTTTAATCACATCAATACTTCAAGAATACCCTATATTTTCATTGTGGGGTGAATTTTGACAACAATAATTATTTGGTGAATTTTTGAAACATTTTGTTTATTGAGGCTGCAATTAACTCCAGTGTTTGGCAAACCTGATTGTACTCAAAGTTATCCAAAAGTCTGAGGTTCTTGTGAATGAAATAAAGTTAAATTCTTCACTTGCCTTTTTAAAAAGATTTTTAAAATAACTGGCTAAAAACCTAACACCTTGAAAAAAACAAACTAACTTCTCTGTGAAACTTGGGACCCATAAGAACAAAATGATGTGTTTTCCTCAAATAGATACACACACACACACACACACACACACACACACACACACACACACACACACACACACACACACACACACACACACACCCCAACCTGAATTTTGGTAATAACATTAGTTGAGATAATCCCAGTGTTCTGCTTGTCTTTTGTGTTAGATATGAGCTTCTGAGACGTAAAATCCAGCAACCACTTGCATCAAATCCCCCTGAAGATTTAAATCTGTGGCGCACTATTTACTCAGGAACTCAGCGGTTTTACGAAGATAAGGGTCTTAGCAGGTGAGATTACACAAACTATAAAAACCACGCTGGCATTTTGTTTAGGGTGTATTCAATAGTTCAGAGTGTTCTTTGTGTCTGTGTTGTGTGATCAGATTATCAGTTATGTAATAAAAACATGTTCTGTTCTCATCCACAGCATTAATCATTGTACTGCAACAGTCAGAAGGGTAATTGTTCGTCACTCTGAACTGCGCATTTAAAAACATTAAAAATGTTTTGCAGCTAGACTTTAGGTGATGTCAGTATCTTCGCTGGCAGCCAGATACGCTCTATAGAGATGCATTATTCAAGAAGGAACTTTGACAATGTTACAACATAGGGTGGGTTGGAGAAATACCTCAGTGGCAGCAATAACAATGATGGCAGCAATAATCAAAATATTCCCTTCTGTGGAAACCATTTTACAAAGAAATTATCCTGTTCTGTTTTGTTTGATTCTCATGATAATTGTCACAAAAATGATTTCCATTTTACAGATAAAGATAAAGAACCAGAGAAGTTTGGTGATATAAAAATCATCTGTTTGGCATTTAAAATTCTTCACAACCTGGCCCCTTCCCACCCTTCCAGTCTTCTTACAGTTTACTTCCTCCACTTCCAAATCTCTGTGTTTTAGCTGCCTATGTGTTGCTGCTGCCGGTGTTGGTGTTGTTGAGTTGTTTCGGTTGTGTCTGACTGTTTGGGACCCCATTTGGGATTTTCTTGGCAAATTTGGTAAAGCAGATTGCCATTTCCTTCTCCAGCCCATTTTATAGATGAGGAACTGAGACAAACAGGGTTAAGTGACTTTCTCAGGGTCACACACCTAGTAAGTCTCTGAGGCCAGATTTGAACTGAAGATGAGTCTTCCTGATTCCAAGCCCAGTGCTCTTCCTGATTCTAAGCCATTAAGCCCCTTAGATGCCCATACTGGCTCTGTAACCCATGCCTGAAATGCCATCCCTCTTCATATCCACTTCACCTACATATTTCTTCAAATACAGCTCAAATACCACATTCTAGAAGAGACATTGCCCAGTCAGTACCCCACCCCTTACACAGATAATCCCTGTTCTGCTTGTCTTTCCTCTGAGATTACTTTCCATTTCCACTCTATGTATTTTGTAAATTCAGAATTAATTAAACATTATTTTCCCCATTAGAATATAAGCTTCTTTTTAAAAACATTTTTATTTATAGTTTGGGGCTACAATTTTTATCCCTCTTTCCCTCCCTCTCCTCTCCTCCCTGAGGCAGCAAACAATCAGCTATGGGTTATACATGTATGATTATGTAAAACAAACAAACAAAAAAGAATATAAGCTTCCTGAGAAAAGGGCTATTGGTTTGTTTTCCTTTTCTTTGTATTCCCAATTCTTAGCACAGTGCCTGACACATATTATCTGTTTAATAAATGTTTGTTGACTGACTGATTGATCCTCTCAGTAATCTTCATAAAATGATTTACACTTCATAGATAAAGTTAGAGAATCAGAGAGATTTGGTAACTTGGCACAACTAGTCATATTCAACTACAGGCCAGAATGCTATTGTTCTTTCCGTTATATTATACTATCCCTCAAAGAATCATATTCATTTCTTTTGAAAAATGCATTTTGATTTGTGGATTATATTTTTCATGGAAGTATGTATTACAGTGGAAAAAAAAACATTCCCTTCTGGGCATTTGATACTTAAATTATCAAAACATTAAACATTTTATAAGTATCTGAATAGTCATTTAACCTTCATGTTGGTTCTGCCCTGCCTGACTAAATTCATCAAGGTTCAGGCTAGGATTGGAGTTCATTCTCCTATAAATGATCATCTCCTCTAGAAAGCATTATGGTAGTTGCATGAGATAGTTCCTGAAGTTTAGCTAGCACTGACTAAAAAAACCAGGAATTCCCAAACTATCGAGATAGCCACAAAAGTTCATCTGTCAAGATGGCTGTTTTGTCAACTGAATTCAGGGAAAGAAACAAAAGAGGCAGCCCAGGACTGAGGTCCAGGCTAAATCTGGCTGAGATAACACTTGTAGTTGCCTTGTGCAAACAGTAGTCCCAGATGGGGAGGTGTTGGGAACAGGCACCCTGCCCCCCACAACAAGAAACCCAAATAAAGACTTACTGAATCCCCATAGATTCTATAGACAGAAAGACAGGAAGTGCTGAAGGTTAGATTCACTCCTTTTAAAAAAGGAGTCTAATTAAAAGGTCTACTGACTACCCATTCCAACTCGGCATCAAATCATCTTTCATATATCACTTCATGAACTAGGAAAGGTCATAGATTGTTTACATTCTTTAGTAAGGGACCAAAATCCTTGTGCCATAACCCACAGGCCTAAACAAAGAACACATTACAGTGGGGTACATGCTGTTCCTGTTACTTGGCACTAGAAAGATAGGGATAACCTCTAATTTTAGACACCTGAATGTTAGACAAATAATTTTTAATTTTTTCTCAATTACATGTAAAAATAATTTTTAATATTCATTTAAAAAAACTTTTGAGTTCTACATTCTCTCCCTTCTTCCTTCCCCTTTCCCTTCCTTTAGAAGGCAAGCAATTTTCTATAGATTTGTGCACTCATGCAAAATATATTTCCATATTAGCGATGTTGCAAAAGAAAACAGACAACCCCCCCCCAACAAATGAGAAAAGTAATATTAAAAAGATGCTTTTGTCTGCATTCATCCTCCATCAATTCTTTCCTAGGAGGTGGGTGGTATTTTTTTTTATCATAAGTTCTTTGGAATTGTCTTGGATCATTGTATTGCTAAGAATAGCTAAGTCATTTATAATTGATCATTCTACAATATTGCTATTACTGTGTACAATCTTCTGCTGGTTGTGTTTGCTTCACTTTGTATTAATTCATGCAAGTCTTCTCAGGTTTTTCTGAAATCATCCTACTTATCATTTCTTATAACACAATAGTATTCTAGTAGTAGTAGTAGTAGTAGTAGTAGTAGTAGTAGTAGTAGTAGTAGTAGTAGTAGTAGTAGTAGTAGTAGTAGTAGTAGTAGTAGTAGGCTTCCACCAGTCGTGGACAACCATGGATCAGCGCCTTGAAGAGCCACAGGCCACAATGTGGCCGTGCAGTCCGATAAGGGAGCCAGGGCTCCTGCGGCAACGAGGACATTGCAAAACTGCGCTCTCTGTTACCCCTCGGTTCCTGCATCTCATTCGTTTTTCTTCCTCCAGAGCTTGAAGGCCCATCTCAGCTGCATGCAAACTGCTCCTGAATACTGAACTCAATCAGACGAGGTCCTTGGCCATCTCCTCCCTGCTACCGATGTCTATTCCCAGAGCCCTCAAGTCTTGCTTGCATACATCTCTGTAGCAAAGCTGGGGGCGTCCAGCAGGTTTTTGGCTTGAGGCTAACTCGCCATAGAGTAGGTCTTTAGGAATGCGCCCGTCTTGCATGCAGTGCACATGACCGAGCAAGCGTAGCCATCTTTGTTTCAGTAGTGTGTAGATGCTCGAAGTTGCACGTGTTGGAGCACTTCTGTGTTGGTGATCCTATCTGATCAAGATATGCCAAGGATGCGCCAAAGGCAATGCGTGTGGAAGCTGTTAAGTTTCTTCTCTTGTCTAATATACATAGTCCATGTTTCGCTGCCATACAGTAAGGTACTCAGGATGCATGCTTCATAAACAGCAAATTTGGTTCATGTTGTCAATTTACTGTTTGCCTAGACATGCTTGGCAAGCTTAGCCATGGTTGAAGTAGCTTTCCCAATCCTCTGATTGATCTCAGAATCAAGTGACAAATTTTCACTGACAATAGAGCCAAGATACGAGATTTGGCTTGCGACATCCAACTGGTAGCTACCAATGTGTATCAATGGAGGCGACATAGTACTCTGACACATGACTTTCATCTTTTTAAGATTTATGATTAGGCCAAAGTCTGTGCAAGCTTGGGAGAAGGGATCCATCATGAGTGACAGGCAAGTGCGGCATCATCAGTGAAAAGCAGGTCTCTAAGGGTGCTACCTCTCACTCTGGTTTTGGATCTCAGATGTGACATGTTGAACAGGGCTCCATCCAACCGGGAATGCAGATAGATGCCATCAGTTGACGAACCAAAAGCATGACACAACAGCATGGAGAAGAAAATTCCAAACAGCGCGGGAGCAAGCATGCATCCTTTCTTGACTCTGCTGTTTATACTGAATGCTTCAGAGGTGTTGCCTTTGAACTGTACAACACCGTACATGTTGCAATTAAAGGAGCAAATGAGGCTATAGAGTTTAGGAGGGCAACCAATTCTCGAGAGAATTTTGAAAAGACCTTCTCTGTTAACCATATCAGATGCTTTGGTCAGGTCTATGAAGGCAATGAAAGAGGGGTTTGGGGTATGGACTCCTGATTTTTCCTCAGGGTTAACTCCCGAAGCCTTTCCCATATATGGGTATAGCCGCAAGGCAGTGGAGGTTTAAAATCAGGGTTTTCCTTCCCCTAGGCGAGTTGCCTGCCAAGGCTGACAAGCCCCACCTGCCGAAACAATAGTACTCTATCACAATAATATAATACAACCTGTTAGGCATTCCCCACTTGATGGGTATCTCCTCAATTACCAAATCTGTGCTATCATAAAAAGAGTTGCTATAAGTATTTTTGTACCTCCTTTTCCTTTTTCTTTGATCTCTTTGGGAAACAGACTGGTAGTGGTACTGCTGGGTCAAACAAAGAGTATACACAGTTTTATAACTCTTTGGTCATAGTTCCAAATTGCTCTTCAGAATGGTTGGATCAGTTCACAAGTCTACCACATTAGCGGCCCAATTTTCCCACATCCTCTACACCATTTGTCATTTCCCTTTTCTATCATATTAGCCAATTTAACAGGTGTGAGGTGGTTCCTCAGAATTGTTTTAATTTGTATTTCTCTAATCAATAATTATTTAGATATTTTTTTCATTTGATTATAAATAGCTTTGATTTTTTCCAACTGAAAACTGTCTGTTTATTCCTTTGACCATTTATCAATTGGATAATAACATATTCTTATAAATTTGAATCAGGACTCTATATGTTTGAAAAATGAGGCCCTTATCAAAGAAACTTGCTGTTAGTTTTTCTCAAGTTTCCTGCTTTCCTTCTGATCTTGGCTGCATTGGTTGATTTTTGTGCAAAACCTTTTTTTAATTTACTATAATAAGAATTATTCATTTTATATACCCAAATGCTCTCTATCTCTTATTTGGTCATAAATTCTTCTCATAGATCTTACAGGTAAAATATTCCATGCTTTCCTATTTTTTAAGCAAAGAATTTTGAACTTTACTTCATCAACAATAGGGGAACCTCAGAAGATTTTTCAGCAGAAGAATGACAGGAGAATGTAGATTCCATAAAAAAGATGAAATCGTATAAAAAGGACAGATTAGAAATGGGAAAGTCTTCAGGTAGGGACACCAGGTAGGAGTTGACAATGTGACAATCTATCCCAGCCTCCTCAGTTTATTACCATCATCACCATCATCATAACACTTTTATGATATTTTAAGGTTTTTTTGTTTTGTTTTGTTTTTGGGTGAGGCAGTTGGGGTTTTGACTTGCCCAGGGTCACACAGCTAGTAAGTGTCAAGTATCTGAGGACAGATTTGAACTCAGGTCCTCCTGACTCCAGGGCCAGTGTTCTATCCAGTGTGCCACCTAGTTGCCCCACAGTGTTTTAAGGTTTTTAAAGAGCTGTACATTAGATTGTTTCATTTTATCCTTATAGCTATCCTTTGTGGTAAGTGTTATCATTTCCATTTTAAAGATGAGGCTATGTGACTTTTCCAGGGTTATATAGGTAATAGTAGAAATAGAAAATGAACTCAGGTTCTCTGACTCCAAAGGAAATATTATCTTCACTGTACTAAGGAGATCTATCAGATGGGGGACAGAGGGAATGAGGCAAGTTAATTATGCGGAGTTGTAATGAGAATATTGTTAACCTTATACTTTGAACAGAGAATGGAATCACTAAAAGGGAAAGGATGGATCTGATAGGTTGGGTTCCAGGCTTTGCTTTTTTTGTTTTTGAGGCAATTGGGGTTAGGTGACTTGCCCAGGGTCACACAGCTAGTAAGTGTTAAGTGTCTGAGGCCAGATTTGAACTCAGGTCCTCCTGAATCCAGATCTGGTGCTCTATCCACTGTGCCACCTAGCTGCCCCCAGACTTTGCTTTTAAAGTGGGGTTTGCAACTTAAGTTTCAAATACTATCTGGTCACTTGCAAAGATACTGCCACTGAAGCTGCATTCTTCCCAGTAGCACATTAAGATCTGCTTTTGTATATGAAGGTTGATATGCCTTACAAACCCAACCAGAAGAAAGTGAAGGGTGAGCGGAAAAAATAATAAGCTCGGTTTTGGACACATTTGATTCAAGTTACCACTGGGACAACTAGTTGATATTAATCGCTAGAATTGGAACCCAATAGTCTTGGGTTCAAATCTTACCTCAGACACTTATTAGTTGTTTCACCCTGGGAAAGTTACTTAGCCTCCCTAAGCCTTATTTTCCTCATCTGTAAAATGGGAACAATAGTAACACCTACCTGGTTGTTGTGAGGCTCAAATGAGGTAACATGTGTAAAGTGCTTTTTGAGTCTTAAAATGTTAGCTGTTGTTATTTTGTTATTATTTTTGTAATTATTATTATTTCCACACTCAGGTGGGATTGTCTAATCTACTTGATAGTTGGAAAAGCATTAAGAGTTAGAAGCTGAAGTTTAGGTTTGTATAGAAGTGATAACTGAAGTTGTCAAGTATGAGTTGGATTTAATTGCTCCTGAGCTTCCTTCAAGCTCTGAGATACTGTGGAAGTCATCAAGCTACCCATAGATAGCTTTTTTAAGAAGTTTAGCAGAAAAGGGAGGAAGGAAATAGCACTAGGATTAGAAATAGTAGAAGAATCAAGCATGTTTATAGTCAGATTTGAGGGAACCCATGCAAATTTAAATGTCAGCTTTTCCATCTTCTACCTGTGTGACCTTGGTCAAGTCACTTCACCTGTTTTTGGCTTCAGTTTCCTCATCCATAAAATTAGGGGGTTAGACTAGCTAGCCTCTTAAGGTCCCTTGCATATGTCAATCTATGGCCCAATGATCTAATGAAACAGTGCAATGGGAAAGATGGAAAGTGTATAAAACAGGGGAAGAAATCTGATGGTGAGGGCTATTGGGGGATTAAGATGATCAGGTTAAGAACTGTGGAAGTTTCATGAGGTAGGAAAGCCTATGTTGGTGGCTATTGAATCATCACAAGCAAAAGATCAAGTAGGTGAGGATAAATACAAGACAGGTAAAGCTAGAGTGGAGAAGATGGATTGGTGGCACAGGAAAGGTCAAGATGCAGGAGGTCATGAAGAGAACAAAGGTTAGTTTTAGTATGAATTAGAGCATAAGAAGTAGAAGAATAGGAGATTCTGATTGAAGAGTAGAATTCTGGATTTCAGTATCTTTGATATGATATATTTTTGTGAGATGGTTTGATCCAAGGTACTCATGTACACATTCCTTACATGACTATACCAGGAGAGAGGTCTTTAGAAGTGAGGAGTTTAAGAATAGGAGATTCTGATTGAAGAGTAGAATTCTGGATTTCAGTATCTTTGATATGATATAGTTTTGTGAGATGGTTTGATCCAAGGTACTCATGTACACATTCCTTACATGACTATACCAGGAGAGAGGTCTTTAGAAGTGAGAAGTTTAAGAAATTAGATAAAATATTAGAGAAATAATTAACATTAATATTAAAGCACTAAAGATAATTAGGGAGCAGCTAACTGGTACAGTGTATAGAGTAGTGGGCCTGGAGTGAAGCCTCATCTTTATGAGTTCAAATCTGACCTCAGACACTTTTCAGCTTGTGTGACCCTGAGATAGTCACTTAACCGTGTTTGTCTCAGTTTCCTCATCTGGAAAAAAAAGCTGGAGAAGGAAATGACAAACCACTTCTATCTCTGCCAAGAAAACTCCAAATGGGATCATGAAGAGTCAGACATGACTGAAACATCCATACGATGATAACAACAACAACAACAACATCTAAATATAATTATGGGGGATAAAGTAGAGAGGACTTAAATTTACAAATTAACCTGGACATAAATAGGTTCCAGCATCAAGGATGGAGAGAGCATGGGAGAAATAAATTGCATGGACTTCAAAGGAAAAAAAGTTGTTGATGGATGATGAGAGAGAAATGGACTGAAAATAGCAGTGAGAAGCTAAGAGGATGCCAACCCAATCTTCTTAGTCCTGAGAGCTAAGCAGAATGGAAGGAGTGACCCTTTGATAATAAAAATTGCATGGGATGAGGTACCCTAAGAAGTCAGATTTGTTAAAGTAAAGAAGTTTTAATAGTGTTAGTTGAAAAATTGAGGAAAAGTAGGAGGGTTTGTTGAGGATAAAAGGGGTGTTTCTAGGGATATAGTGCAATGAGCTAAAATAGTAGACTGTTGGATTAAGTTTGAAGAGAAGCAGGACTGATCCAAATAGGTTTAAAAGTTTAGGATGAAGTACTAGTGTCATGAAGCTTGTATTTATGACTATAAGAATGAATTATTGGGAATGGGTACCATGGAGGAATATGGTAAGAGATTAGATTGAAATGGCATGTTGGTAGTAAGGGGCGATTCCTCAACTGGTCAATGTAAGCCAGTTTTCTTACACCCAAGAGATATCTAGACAGAGCTTTCCTGGGACTTAGAAAATTTGAGGTGGTGGTGCTGCCTGCTGAGAGCCATCAGCTATTTAATTGAACCAAGATAATAGTAAAGAAAGAGGAATAGGAATAGTGATTGTTCAGTGATCCCAGAATTGAAGAGCTGGAAGGGACTTTAGAAATCATGAAGCCTAACAGCCTCATTTTACAGATGAGGGAATGAAGAGAAGTTAAATTACTTGCCTAAGATCTCAAAGCTAATTAGGAGCAGAACCAATACTAAAATTAAGTCTCTGGTTCTCAGGATTCAGTAATATCCACTATAGGATTTTAAAGAAAAAACACTACAAAGCTGCTCTTGAATCCAGGCCCACTGTTCTCCCCACCCCACCAACTTGTTGACTTCAAGGTGGGTGATTATTTTTATGAGGTTGGAGTTTCTATCCAACTGGGATATAAAAGTATGGAGTTTAAATTTTCAAGTGGATATTTATGTGAATATGGTGGATATATGTTGGGACCAATATCTCTGATGGCTTGCTTTACTTAGAATCAAAGATTTAAAGTCAGAAGGGACTTTAAGGATCATCTAATCTAGTTCAACCCCTTAAATCTGTGATAAAGAAACTGAGGCCTAGAGAGACTGTGACTACCGACAGTCACCCAAGTAGCAAACGACAGAACCTGGATTTAAAACCAGGTCCTTTGACCTCCAAAGGTTTCTTCTTATTCTGTCAGTCTATACACATAGAAGAATATTCCAATCCTTCCATTTGAATTAATGCAATTGTGTGCTTCAAAACATTCATGGTCAGTTTTATTCAGTAGTAATGACACATATTAGGCAAAGCAATGAGCAATTGCCTTGATAATCCATCAGAAACAATAGCAAAAAAAAAAAAAATAAAACACCTCCTTTAGTTACATGGATATTTTTGATAAAAGGAGTTTTTTCTCCTTGAATTATCTTGATAATGACCTCAAAACTCCATTTCCCTTTGTATGTGTAGACACAGCCCCAGTGTAACCATAGGTTTATGCTACCTGTCAGGTTCTAACTTTTCTCTCTTAATAACTCTGTGCAATGTGGCCAAGTTATGGTTGTTGCGGGAACCATAACTTTGGATTTCCTGACATTTTCATCACTTGGAAAATCTGGTGAACGTGCTGCTGTTGCATGGCTCTGCCCTATGTGAGTCATGAAACCCCTGTCATGAAGGGTTTGACAAGATGGCAGGAACTACCTCAATTTCAGTTATCAATCAATCTTTAGGCTTTTCAGCACTACCTACTTACTACCTCCATTTCTGGGTTTTCAGATTAAAAGAAATAGGATAGAGGGAAAAAGAGTACTATTTCTTTCTGGAGTTCATTCACAAACTAAGGCAGAATAAAGGATAGGGAATAATATATTGTATTTTGTTATTTTAGCAGGGGAAACACAGAGCTGACAATTTTAATAGCTTACTTGTCATTAAAGTAACACCATGAAATATGCCAAAGTTGCTACCCTTTTCAGTCATGTATAATTTTCTGAAAAAGTTTATTTTTAGTGTCATTGGTTATTACTGCACTGTATCCCAAAATACCCTTTCAAAGAAACTTTTGGAAGCATTACCTTTAAATGAAGAAAAATAAAAATAATTATACTTTCCCCTCATTTAAAAAGCAATATTTTCTTAAAAAAAATCAAATCACTAAGCCATCTAAGTATAAATCCTATGATGTAAAGAAAGTTTACTTCTTACAACAATATAATTTATTATAATCACAGTTTCATCATAAGAAATATATTTAAATATTCAGGAGATAGCTTATTTGGAGCAATAGTTAGGACATTACAATTTTAGTTCCATGTAATAAAATGGACATTCTTTTTTAGTGTCCTGAGATTAGGCTACCCACTGGAGATAATTTGCTTTATAATCCATTTTAAAAATGGATTGGTACTATGGAAAGTGTTTGCATCATGTTGGAGGAATAATTTATAAGGTAACAATTACATATGCACCTCTGGAAGATAAGCAAAACTGTTCTTCCCCCCAGCTTCTCCACTTGATCACTGATAGAATATTTTTTGGCATCCTCACACACTAAAAAAGGGAGAATTTGTTTCAACAGAAGGGAAGATTGAGAGGTAAGACCATATCCATTTCACAGTTCCTGATATTGATATAGGCACAGATGGCATTTTGCTTTGCATTTGTTTTCAGTGGTCTCGATCTTAACAGATAGAATTCATTTTATAAACCATTATATTCCACATCAGTACAGAAGAATTTGCCTTTTAGTGGTAAGATCTGTATTTCATCATAGAAGGCAAATTTTCTCCAGCAAAGCAGTTGACTTTTCAGCATTGAGTGACCACATAACATGTAGTAATAACAGAAATAGCAATGTATTAGTTTCGAATTTGTTAGACTAGAAGAATAAATAAAAATGCAAGACAAATGTAAACACCATCAAGAGGGTAAGGAGAGAAAAATAAAAAACCTGTAAAATATGATACTCATCCTGTTTTTCAAATTCAATAGTCTTAAGCTTTTAGCACCAGGAATTTATAGTAGAATACAAACATATACTTATATAATATTTATTTTAATGATAATGAATTTTTTTATGTCTTTGGTTTTTACATCATAATTCCTTGATATGGCTTACACATTCACACACTTAATAAGGTTTACCTTGTAACAAAGAAAACTATTTAATCAGAACCAAGCCAAACAATAACTACACCTGAACATTTGATAAAAAACTTCCTGATTCTCTAAATTCCTCCTGTTCATCTTTATTTTAAGTGACAATAATATTCCATGTTCATTTAAATAACAGTTGAGGGCAGCTAGATTGTGAAGTGGTAAAGCACCAGCCCTGGATTCAGGAGTTCAAATATGGCCTCAGACACTTGACACTTACTAGCTGTGTGACCCTGGGCAAGTCACTTAACCCTCATTGCCCTGCAAAACAACAACAACAATAAATAACAGTTTATTTATCTAGACCTGGGTTGATGGTTACCTACTGTCCCCACTTCTTTGTAACCAAAAGAATGCTACTATATGTATTATGATTTTCTAGTAACTTTATGACTTTGATCTGCTTTGGGTAAATGTTTGTGATAAAATAATAGGATTTGGCAGACACCCAGGGACCCCACCTGAAGATTGATTTAGAATTGTTTGAATTGGGTGAGATTGAGAAACTGACTGAGTACCTATTTAAGGGTGATTGGATAGAGACCACACCTGTCTGGCCCTGAGTTATGTGATGTTCTCAGAGGCTGTGTATTACTGACATCAGCAGGAGAACACTCTCAACCAATTAGCTTGAAGTACCTCCCCTCTTGGGAAGGGAGACAGGAACTAGGAAGCAGAGGTTATCTCTCAGGATTTTCTCTCTTTTCACCAAAGAAATGATGCATGGCAGGAGAGAGGGAGAAAAAGAGAGGGCCTTTTTTCATCCAGGACTTCAGAGTAGTGAGGGACTTCATGTGGGCTGCTAAGGAAGGAAGTTTGGGTTTTTTTTTTTCTCTCTGGCTATACTAAATAGATGTAAACTAAGATTTTTCCAGGCTATAAGGAATCTGTTCTCAATCTCTCTCTCTCTCTCTCTCTCTCTCTCTCTCTCTCTCTCTCTCTCTCTCTCTCTCTCTCTCTCTCTCTCTCTCTCTCTTCACTAATTTCTAATACACATTAGTAATTACCTAAAAGCCTAAACTCTTGCTGAATTTATCAGTGATTTTAACCAGCTTCCCCCCAAAAAACTGGGGGGAGGGCAGATTAGAACCCACATTTAGGTTTTAAACAACAGTAGAATCACTGAATCAAAGGGTATTGACATTTTATTCACTTTCATAGCATAATTCTGAAATGATTTTGATAACTGTTGGAAGAATTCACTGTTCTGTCAACAGTATATTAGTGTATGCATTTTCCTATGGTTCCCCTAACCTTGCTATTTTTTTTACTAATTTTCTGAGTTTGAGGTAAAAATTCACAATTTAAAGATGTTTATCTTCTTATTAGTGATCTGAGTAGACATTTATATAGTTATTGATAATTCTCAATTATTATTTGGAAAACCATTCATATGATTGGGTTAACTGCCTACATATCTTGAATGTCAGACTGTTAGAAATATTTTGATCAGATTACCTGCTGTCTAGGGGAGGGGGGAGGAAGGGGAGGGAGGGAGAAAAATCTGAAATTGTAAAGCTTGTATAAACAAAAGTTGAGAACTATCTTTACATGTAATGGAAAAAAATACTTTATTAATTTAAAAAAAAGAAATATTTTGAATATTTTTGAAGTTGATATTTTCTCTTCTTTTCCTAGTTGCACCTCTTTTATCTATGCAAAAGCTTTTATAATTTGATCAAATTGAAATTATATGATTAGCCCTGATTACCTCTGTCCTTCATTGAATTAATTTTTTAATAGCTCTAGTTGTAAAAGACACTTCCTTCTATTATCTTTTTGTTCTTTTTAAATTATGTGGTCTTTTAAAATCAGGAGGCATATCAAGTCCTGCCTCTGACACATAGTAAGCCAATGACCATGGGCAAGTCATTGGAACTGTCAAGGTCCCAGAAAACTTTCTAAGACTAAGTTTTAGATGGATGAGTTGCTTAACTGCATTAGATTGGCATTTTTACATTGAGTTCCCTTCTAAAGGCTTGGTATGTACAAAAAATATTTATAGCAGCTCTTATTGTTGTGGCAAAGAATTGAAAGTTGAGAGTATGTTCACCAATTGGAGAATGGATGAATGAGTTGTGGTATATCATTGTGATAGAATACTATTGTGCTATAAGAAAAGAAAAGGATCCTGGTTTCAGAAAAAAAAAAAAACAACACATATGAACTGCTGCAAAGTGAAGTGTGCAAAACCAGGAGAACAATGTATAAAGTAAAGACAACTTTAGAGAGACAAGGATTCAAGAAAATTCTACAGGACTCATGATGAAAAATGCTATCCACTTTCAGAAAGAGAACTGATGATTGAAATATATTTTCTTTCACTTTACTTTTCTTCCTTTTTTACAACATGACTAATATGGAAACATGTTATATAACTTCACATGTACAATAGATATTGTGCTTTCTGCCTTCTCAGTGAGTGAGAGAACTTGGAACTCAAAATGTAAATAAAAATGTGAAAAATGTATTTCTTCATGGTAAAAATAAATAAATAGAAATTTTAAGACTTCCCTTCATTGATATGATAGATAAATCACAAATCCAGAGACTATTTCCCAATACTCTAAAACATATATACAAACATACACATGGAAAACTGTACACACAAGGAACTTAGTGTGGTATATGGTATGAGTGCTTCTCTAATCCCTTTATTTATTTTCTGACAAACTGATTTCTTTTTTAACCAGCCATTCTTGTGGAATAGGGAGATTTCCCCCCTAGTAGTTTTTTGATAGTTTTATTGAACATAGAACTACTTAGTTGAGATGCTTTTTATTCTTGCTTTTCTAGTTTCTTACACTGAGCTGTTTCCCTTTTTAAAATCAATACTACTGGGGGCGGCTAGGTGGCACAGTGGATAGAGCACCGACCCTGGAGTCAGGAGTACCTGAGTTCAAATCTGGCCTCAGACACTTAACACTTACTAGCTGTGTGACCCTGGGCAAGTCACTTAACCCAAATTGCCTCACTAAAAAAAAAAATCAATATTACTGGGGGCAGCTAGGTGGTACAGTGGATAAAGCACTGGCCCTGGTTTCAGGAGGACCTGAGTTCAAATCTGGCCTCAGATACTTGACACATTAGCCGTGTGAACCTGGGGAAGTCATTTAACCCTCATTGCCCTGCCCCCCCCCCCAAATCAATACTACTTTTATAATCATTGTTTCATAATTTAGGCCTGAAAATTTTATTTTACCTTTAATTTAAACTTTTTTATTAGTCCCTTTAATTGATTAGACCTTTGGTTTTTTCAAAATGAATTATATTATAATTTTGTTTAGTTTCATAAAATGATGACATCATAGTTTGATATGTAAATATTTAAATTAACAGGTAATATTATCAGTTTTCTTCTTTTAGCATGAGATGGACATGAGCAATAATATTCCTATAAATTTTGTCTCCAACTGGTTTTTTCTCTAAATATTTTGTAGCTGTATTTCTATGTCTTAAGTGAGTTTTACTAAGTTGACCCAGGTTTTATTCATTTTGGAGTTACTTTGAATGAAAGTTTTCTTTCCTTCATTTTCTACTTTTGTATTATGCAATTGTTTACAAGTTTTGGAGTATTATTTTTATACTGCTTTATTAAAACTACTAATAATCTCAATCAGTTTATCAGGTAGTTTTGGGGAATTTTCTAAGTTAATACCAAAGTTTTTTTTTCTTTTGTAAGTAGTTATAATGCTGTCTGTTCTCTGTTTACAGTTATGCCTTTAATCCCTTTACCTTAAATTTTTTTCCCCCTGTTACTAACATTTCTAAACTCACAATAGTCAGGAGAAGATGTATCCTTTCTTTATTCTGATAGTTACTGGAAAATTGTCTAATATTTTTCCAGTACCAATAATGCTAATTTTCAGTTTGGGATGTTTTTATCACATCAAAAAGGGACTCTTATATGCCCATGTTTTTAGAATTCTGAGGACAAATGAAACCTTTTTAGGGGATTTTTCTGCTATGAAATTTATACAAGGTTATGATAATTGCTTTCTTAACAACCAAACCATACTTTTATCTCTTATGTAATTCCATCTTAGTTATAGTGAATACTTTTTAATATTTTATTATAGTCTTTAATCAGGAATTTTACATTAATTTTCATCAGTGATTCTGCTCTATAAATCTCTTATTCTGTTTTATTCCTTTCTGCTTTCTGTATGAGGATTATATTTGTCTCATGAAAGGCATTTGGTATAATGTTTCAACTATTTAGAATTATTTTATTAACAGATATGTGTATATATACATATATGTATGTATGTATATATATATATATATATATATATAGAGAGAGAGAGAGAGAGAGAGAGAGAGAGAGAGAGAGAGAGAGAATGAGCTCCTTAAGTATTTGAATTTTACTTATGATTCTATCAGGACAAGATCCTTTCTTTGGTAGTTTATTTATGGTCTACTTTGATTTGATGTTTGTAAATGATGATCCATTTCCTATAAATTCTCAGTTTTGCTGTTAAATAATTACACACAGTAATTTTATTATAAACCACCATAATTTAACAGTAAAATCATTCATTTATTATAGTCAGATCCCACTTTAAGTGGTAGAGAGAATAAACATTTTCCCAATGGTTAAAGCTATGAGTAGAATTGGATGTTTTGAGAACTGGTATAGTCCCCCTCAATGTTTTCTTTTTTTTAACACTTTGATTTATTATTTATTCATTTTTAACATTCTTTTATTTTTAATTTTTGAGTTCCAAATTTCTCTTCCTCCCTCCCACTTCCTCCTACATTCATTGAGAAGCAAGCAACATGATTATCAATTATACATGTGAAATCATGCACAACATATTTCCATATTAGCCATGTTTCAAAAAAGGCAAGACAAAGAAAGTGAGAAAAGTATACTTCAATTTGTACTCAGAATGCATTAGTTTTATCTCAGGAGCTAGATAACATTTTTTTCATCATGAGTTCTTTGGAATTTTCTTGGATTGTTGTACTGATTAGAGTAGCCGAGTCTTTGACAGTTGATCATCATTACACTATTGCTCTTGCTTTGCACAATGATTTCTTGGTTCTTCTCACTTCACTTTTCATCAGTTCATATAGTTCTTGCCATTTTTTTCTGAAACCACCCCCTTCATTATTTCTTAAAGCACAAAAGTATATCACAATCATATGCCACAACTTGTCCAGCCAATTGATGAGCATCCCTTAAATTTCCAAATCTTTCCTACTACAAAAAGAACTGCTATAAATATTTTTGTATATACAGGTCCTCTTTCTTTTTCTTTGATCTCTTTGTGATGCAGACCTGTTGTGGTATTTTTGGTTCAAAGGCTATGTATATAGTTTTATAACCCTTTGGATATAGTTCTAAATTTTTCTCCAGGACGGTTGGACCAGTTCACAACTCCACCAACAGTTTATTAGTCTACCTATTTTCTCTCATCCCCTCCAGCATGTGTCATTTCTAATAGGTGTAAAGTGGTATATCATAGTTATTTTAATTTGCATTTCTCTAATCACTATGCACTAGAGATTTTCAAGCTAAGAGTGGATTTTAAGGTATATGGTAGAGTGGATTGTTGTTTACTGAGACAAATGGTCCCTGTGATCCCTTTACACACTTAAATTCTTCAGTTCTGTTGAGATTCGATGAAATATCTTAAAGGGAGTAACATGTTAATTCCTGGAATATTGTCAGGAATTAGTTCTTCTTGAAATATTTGAGCTCAGTGCCTTTTTTGTTATAATATGCCGGCCTGAGATTACACCTGGTATCCACTGGGCTTCTCAGTCTTTGCAAGCAAGATGAACTAATACCTGATTTTTCCTCAGTCTCCTTTGCTAGTGTACCATCTATATTATATTCTCTAACTGAGGGTGTTCCCCAAGGCTCTGCCCTGGGTACTCTTTCCCTCTCTCTCTCTCTCTCTCTCTCTCTCTCTCTCTCTCTCTCTCTCTCTCTCTCTCTCTCTCTCTCTCTCTCTCTCTCTCTCTTCCCTCTTCTCTTGGTAACCTCATGGATTTAATTAATATTTTTTGTGCAGAAGACCCAGTGAGTCACATATTTAGCTCTTCTCCTCTGGGTATCACTTTCATATCACTAATTACTTACTAGACATTTCAAATTATATGACCTAGAGATATCTCAAAATTTACATGCGTTAAATTTAATTAATTCCCTCCTTCATCCTTCTTCCAAACTTCCCTACTTCTGTTGAAGCCATTATCATTCTTCCATTCTCCCAAGTTTGTAATGTTGGTATTATTCCTAAATCCTCATTCATCTTCACTTCCCATATCCAAACAGTTGCCAAATCTTGACATTTTAACCTCCAAAAAATATTTTATATTTGACCCCTTTTCTCTACTCAGCTACTACCTTGGTTCAAAAACTCATTATCTCTCATCCAGATTATATTAATAGCTTCTGAATTTATCTCCTTCCCTCAAATCTATCCTCACTCCTATCTCTTCTTCATACAGCTTCAAAAGCAATTTTTCTTTAGTTCTGCTGTCACTCTTCTACTCAACAAACTTCAGTGGCTCTCAGTTTCTTATAGCAATGGTCTCAAATGAAATTGGAAGAAAGCCACTAAAGCATAGGTAAAGATCTCTGTAAGCTTCATATTAACTTAGGGACATTATCTATGTTCTTCTGTATTTTTATTTGTTTTGTTAAATATTTCCCAATCACATTTTAATCTACTTCAGGCCAAACTCAGAAGTATTGTAAGGGGCATATTTATTACCTCTGACTTGGAAGGTAAAATATGTCTTTCCTTAGCATTCAAAGTCCTTTCCATTCCATTCCAGTCTAATTTTATGTGTCACTCCAGAAAGACCATCATCTTTCCAAACTGGCTTCCTTTGTTTCTCATATACACCACTCTATCTCCTGTCTCTGTGTCTTTTCAATGGGTGCTTCCCTCCCATCACCCCCCTCCCTGTAGCTGGAATGAACTCCTTCCTCAATTCTACCTCATAGCTACCCTCACTTCTTTTAAATGTAACTCAGACACTACCTTCAAAAAGGCTTTCCTTAGTGCTAGTGACTCCTCACAAGCTACCTTGCATTTAACTACCTTATATTTATTTAGATTTATTATCTTTAAATTTGTCCTATTTCTACACACACATGTACTGGTGATCTTTCCTGACAGAATATTAAATTTTTGAGATTAGGGGTTATTTAATTCTTTCTACTTGTATCACTAGCACAGTGACTGGCACAAAATATACTTTATCAATACCTGCTGATTGATTGAGAATAACAGACTAGAGCTTGAAAAGTTATAGGACTGCATCAAACAATATTTCGCTGAAATGATTAGCACTGTGCTTCTGATTTTTACACAGCCCCCTCTGGCCTGTATCCTTCTTGAGATCAATCAACAATCATTTATTAAGTCCTTACTTTGTGGCAGGCTCTAAGTCCTCCAATTTCCTATTTCTGTTTCATCACTAGGACATTGGTATTTCTGTCCTGGCTACTCCCCTGGTTTACCCTCTTGCTTAAGTTCTCATTTGGAACCAGACACTCCTTTCTTAGGAAAAGTTCTCCTCTAGTACCTGTAGGGGATTTGAAAGAAATGCTCAAATAAAATTTACATAATCCCTAAAATACTGATGCAAATGATAGTTCTTTTAATTATAAAACAGTTTATTTGTACTCTCATGAAGTCTCATCTAAAGGATCAGTTTGGTGATTTGAAAAGTTCACTTGTCACTTAGCTGCTTCTGAAAATATTGTACTCTTTTGAGTTGTACTCATTTAAGGATCCCTTATTTCTGCCCATCAATTGGGAAATGGCTGAAGAAGTTATGGTATATGAATGTAATGGAATACTATTGTGTTATAAGAAAATCATGAGCAGGCAGATTTCAGAGAAACCTGGAAAGACTTAAATGAACTGATGCTGAGTGAAGTAAGCAGAACTAGCAGAACATTATACACAGTAATAGCAACATTGTGCTATGATCAACTATGATAGATTTAGCTCTCCTCAGCAATACAATGATCTAAGACAATTCCAAAAGACAAAAGATGTAAAATACTAATAATATCCAGAGAAAGAACCATATAGTCTGAATGCAGATTGAGGCATACTACTTTCTCTTTTCTTATGTTTTCTGATTTTTCTTTCTCATGGTTTTTCCCTTTTTATGATTTTTCTTTCACAACATGACTAATGTGGAAATAGGGGCATCTAGGCAGCACAGTAGGTGAAGCCCTGGCCCTGGAGTCAAGAGGACCTTGTAAAGAATTAATTGTTATTTGAGGTTTTTATGACCCCATCTTTTGGCTAGAATTAAAAAACAAAAAACAAAAAAAAACCTTAGTGCGCGCTGGCCTCTTGGGGCTCCACAAACAGCATGGTGCTCCACCCACTGGTTATAGCTGTTGCCATGGCGCTGGCACCTCACATCATCACTATTCCCGGACACCTACATGGGCCTGGCAAAATTATAATGATTGGAAGCCTAGGGAGGGCAGTCATGTGACTGTCAGAGCCACCAGCCAATTGGCTGGGGGCTGTCTGGGGTCTACTGGGAAGAAGGAGATTCTCCATTCTAGCTGGAAGCTGGAATGTGACAGGACACTGCTGTGTATTCTCACCTGATTCCTGGGTGGTAGTGTTATTCAGGTTGTATAATTTCCCTTTCCCCATTTTATTTCCTTTCCCTTGATCCTACTGATCCTGTTTGTGTGTTTTTTTTTTAAGTTCGTTCTTGTTAAATAAATCCTGCTCTGTTTTGAGGGAGGCTGCCAGTCTCCTTCCTTCCCCCAATATTGCGATGAGCTGCTTAGCTAACACTCCCCAATTAAAAATTGATCCCCACAACCTGGAGTCAGGAGGAGTTTAATTCTCACTTCATACACTTACTAGCCATGTGACCCTGGGAAAATCACTTAAACCCCAATTGCCTTAAACATCTGGAGCAATCTCCAGTCATTCTGATGTATATCTTGCCACTGGAACCAGATGGCTCTAGAGAAGAGAGTAAGGTTGGTGACCTTGTACAGCCCTTCCTCACCTAAATCCAATTCACTGCAAGTCATGACATCACTCTGATGTCATGGTACTCTCCTAGAATGAAGGACAAACAACAGCAATAACAATGACAAAATCTTACATTTAAGATGACTATACTGTATAACCTATATCAGATTGCTTGCTGTCTTGGGGAAGGAGGGAGTAATATTTGGAACTGAAAATTTTACAAAAATGAATATTGAAAATTATCTTTATATGTAATTGGAAAAAATAAAATACTATTAAGTGAAAATAGGATACTTCATTTCTGGCATATAATAGCTTTATGTCCATGGAGAGTTTACCTAACTGCTCTGTATTCTCAGTTTCTTCATCTGTAAAATGTGAATTTGACCAGATGACCTCTAGATTCTCTCCTAGCTTTAATTCTTTGATAATATAACATATCTAGCTTGCTGAAAAAAATAACTTTGAGAAAAATTTAACAAAATATTGGTCATAGGTAATAAGATTAAGTATGAGTTTGATTCTATAGAATGTCTGATCATCATCTTTGTTTCATAACAAAAATAAAAAATTTGTTTCTCTGTGTTTATGGGAGTGTTTTATATGTGAACCTATACATTTTTAACAGTAGTTAACGTGTACTTCTATCTAAGTATGCAATATAGATGGAGAAATCAACAAATAAAAAACATACATGTATATTTTGGGGAGAGAGGTCAAAAAACTTCACATATGTAGTTACAGCCTTGCATAAGTGGACTAATGAAAGTAATTTATTAGGAATCTGAAGAATCATTTCAAAGGCAATGGAAATATTGTGATCATGATAAGGAACATTTGGACAAATTCTTTTTTTGTGAGGCAATTGGGGTTAAGTGACTTGCCTAGGGTCACACAGCTAGTAATTTTTAAGTGTCTGAGGCTGGATTTGAACTCAGGTCCTCCTGAATCCAGGGCTGGTACTCTATCCACTGTTCCACCTAGCTGCCCCTGGACATATTCTTTTAAAAAAAAAAAACTTGCTTTACAGGAAAAAACAAAAAACTAGTGCAAGAGTTATTACCTGATATACACAATTTATATACTTGATATACATAACCTTAAAGAATGGCTGGAAAAAATCCAGCATAAAAAATTTATGCAATAAAATAAAGAAAGTAAATTGTGTTATTTTGATTGCCCTATCTGAGATAGTGTCTTGGCAAGACAACTGGACTAGGAGCAAGGAGACTGAGGCAAGTTCTACCATTAATTAGCTGTCACATTGGGCAAGTACCTTTATCTGCCCTCACTTTAGTTGCTACATTTATAAAATCAAGGGGTTGGATTAGAAAGTTGTTGAATTCTTCTATGAAATCCTGCAAACAGTTGGTCGGTTTGCCTCTGTATGTGTAGTTGTAATTTCACACATGGGTTCCTAAATCATATGCTTACCATGACTAAATAATGATGAAATCACAGAAGGCATCATAGCAGAAAGTCAAGCCCTTGAGAGGCTATTAAAAACTTAACATTTCTAGTTCCCCCACTGATGTTAATTTAACTTGCAGAAAGTAAGTGCAGAAATAATGTCTATTTTCATTAATCTCTTAAAGCTGTGAGAATATCATTTCTTCAATGTATAGACCAATAATTAAGCTAAGTATATATTACAAATATTGTAGCAAAGTGAGTTGGGGATCCTATTCTCACAAAGTAAAGCACAAGTATTTGTCTTTTACTCAGGGAGTGTACTAATGAAGCCAAGGTCATGGGTTCAATTCCCATAAGAGCCATTAGCTTCATTCTATTCCATGGTCACAGACTGTACTCTTAACCCTGGCTAGCTAACATTCAACTGAATACCACTGGTCACATGGGGGTATGGGTAAGAGTGTTTAGATGGATCAGCACAAATCCATCCCCACTACTGGAAAAAAAAATCAGGTTTAAGTGCCAGCTACATTGTTGGCATAAGGAGGGCAATTTATTATTGGTGGTGGGCATTATTGCTGACGTTTCTTAAAGTTGTATTGGTCACATCAAGGGGCTTCTCACTGATTTAGAGAACCAAGAGGGGAGGGAGGCAAAAAAGGAAGAAAAATAGGAGGTATTGTATCAGATAGAAATTCATTAATTATTTGGGGAGAATGAGTATAGTTACAACAGAGACTACATCTTTAAATGCAGCTGCAATATTCTCAATTGAAAACTTAAGATATAGTTGAGGTAGATACCTGAAGCATGAGCCTCTGAAATTTTGCATGGGATCAAACAACACCTGTATTGCACTCTATAGTGGCAGAGTAGATAAAACATGATGTCTGGACTAATTAATCCTGTATCTGTACAATCAGCAGTATGATACTAAGAAATATTCTGAGCAGAACCTTCCCTTAAACCATTTAGTGCTATCTATTGACATGGCAACATATTTATCACCACAGTACTCCAAAACATTATTTTGCAGCTATTGGAATGTGACTTTTTAAGAGTATAGACTGTCTTTTGTTTCTCATTGTATACCTGATACTTATCCCAGTGCCTGAAATGAAGTAAATGCTTAATAAATGCTAGTTAATAGATGCTTATAGCCATGCTTTGTTGGGGTTACAATGAAAGCTGTCCCTAATTTAGAGGTAATTTGGGGAACTATTGTAGCAGAATTTTAGAACTGGAAGGGACTTCAGAGCTTATCAAATACATCTCCCCATTTTACAGATGAGGAAACTGAGGCCAAGAGAAGTTAAATGATCTGCCCAAGGTCACAAATCATTAGTGTCTAAATTGGAATTTAAACTCGGGACTTCTTGGCTCCATGTCTAGCATTCTTTCTGTTATATGGCATCTCATCCATATTTAGATGAATTTCATATAATTGTAATGACTGAGTATTTGGCGCTTTATAGGAGATGGGGTTAAAAGAAGTAGAACCATCAGTTAAAACACACACACACACACACACACACACACACACACACACACACACAACTGATGTCTGTGGGACTGGGGCTGAATGAATGTATGCTGCTCACCACATGTGAATGTGAGATATTTTCCTTTTTCACTCATACATTAATGTTTGTCTTGATGACAATTTCACCAGTGTTTCACCTGGTGGTGGTGGTCAGAGAGAGTGCATTGTTATTTGGCCTATGCCCTGCATCCCTTTAGAGTTTATGTTGAATATAGTCACAGTGGGACAACTTCCTATAAAATGTACATGTCAGACTGTGGTCCACAGGCTAACCATTCCCCTATTTAGCCAGCTCTAAATCAATGAAAATACTCCTTAGTCTCATTCTTTCTGGGTCACACAATGCATTTGAGGAAATCAATGTTTTACCCACTGGCATGCATAGTATGTGCTGTGGCACCCGATCCATACTCTATGCAAACCTGTGCTTCTGCCATTGTTGTAGTCTATGGCAAATCAGTTTATATGGCTTTGCCACAGTTTCCCTTTTTGTAAAGTGAAATTCAACTTCACATCATGAAGTCAACTATATACTTTGCTATGGTAACATTCCCATGAGGCACCATGCAGAGGTCTCAGTAGGTTTGCATTATATGCATTTGTCACAGTTATGGTTTACTTTTGTGGTTTATATGTCTGTCAATTGGGATGATGTGGAGGAGGCAATGCTACAGAAGAGAAACTATGATGAAGGATTCTTATACCTAAAAATGGATGTTTCCCCATAGAGAAACAGTAAAGCTCTTTGGAAACTCTTTGGAGCAAATTCAGATCTAAAATGTGACCTTTTGTCAGAGTTGTAATGGCATATTGAATTGAGCTGTAATCCTCACCACCTCTGAGAATAAGCATAAAGAAATGATACATAGCATTTGTTTTATACAGTGATGTTAAGATCATCCAGTATTTCTAGCAGAATCTGTTTCCTTTGAGTAGTTAGGAACAAAATTATTAGCTTTATTTATAGAAAAAAAAATACATCATGTGGTACTGCTTCTGTGCTTGTTGACTTCTGTTAAGTATGAGAATAAACCTAACTTTTCCAAAAATAATGTCTTAGGTATACGACTTATGAATATAAACTCATTGTGCATAACATTGTGGGGTATGCATCAAGCAAGGAAGCAACTGGGACCACATTAGCAGGATTCCCAGAGAAGACTACTACCCTGGCTGTGCAGGATCTTAATCACACGGCAATTAAAGTCAAATGGTCTAGACCAAGTAAGTAGATTTCCTAATATTTTTCTCTTTAAAATACTTTTGAAGACAAGGACTTTGGATGAAAAATGCTATCCACCTCCAGAGAAAGAACTAATGGAGTCTGATGCAGATTGAAATATACTGTTTTAAAATAATTTTTTAAATTTATTTTTGTCTACATTTTCTTTTGCAACATGACTAATACAAAAATATGTTTTGCCTGACTGCACATGTATAATTTATATCAAATCCCTTTCTTTCTCAAAAGAGGGGAAGGGAAAGAATATGGAGCAAAAAAAATTAAGAATGTTAAAAACTTTTTTAATTAAAAAATGTTAATTGTTTACATGAGAAAAAATAAAAATTAAATTATTAGAAAAACAAAAAAAATTAATGCTTGTGTAAATTCTAAAGGAACACCTTCTTGTAGGAAAACCTAGCTCAATGCCTCTTAGCCCTGCTGATGTGCAACCTTGAGTAAGATCCCTATGATGTAATGAGTTATCTAGAATAAGTCATCTTTCATGCTATTTATGGATTGAGGTCCTGCTTTAACAGGCACAGTCTGGACCTGGGCTACAGCTGGGTCTGAATTGTCCCCAATTTTAGGTTTTCATTCTAGGTGTTTGTATGACTATAAGCTCTTTGAGGTAAAGATCTGATGTCACTTTTGTGTTTGTATTCCCACCACCAGCACAGTGCTTAGTACACAGTAGGTGCTCAATAAGTGCTAATTGATTAATTAAGTGGTTAGATGGATGATATGATCTGACCTAGTCATCTCAGTAGCCAGAATTACCAGGTTGCATGTGACTATTTATCAAAAATAACTAATATTTATATAGATATTTAAGTCTTAAGCTATTGTCCTCTACTTCCTCTCCCTTTTATAACCAAACTCCTTAAGAATGCTAGCATCTCTTGCTTCAATCTTTCCCACACACTTCTTAGACCTGTACAATCTAGCTTCCAGATTAATCACTCCTCTAAATTGGTTCTTTTCAAAGTTATCCATAATTTCTTAATTGCCCAATCAGTTGGCCTTTCCTTAGTCCATTTCATTTGCTTACTACTGACTGCACTTTTTCTATTGAAACTGAGTCTCTTCTCTCTGAGTTTTTGTGACATTTCTCTCTTCTGGTTTGAATCTTAACTATGTGATCACTTCTCAGCTTCTGTGCTGCATTACAACTCATGATTCCCCCAAACTGTGGGTTTATCCAATTGGCCCTTCTTTACTCATCGAATCATGGGTTTATCTTTTCTGTGCAAATGACTCTCAGATATATAGTATTTTACACATATAATCTCATTTGGACTTCAGAATAAACCAGAAAGTAGCTTCTGTAGATATTGTTTTCCTTGTTTTATCAGATCCTAGAACACAGAAGCTAGTAAGTATCAGGGATAGGATTTGAATCATAGGTTTTCCTTATTCCAAATCCTAGGTTGTATTGTCTCCCTCTTTAGAGTGGTATTTTGCAATTGATCCATAGATCTTTAAGGTAGAATCCAGCTCTACTATGATGTGACCATTCATTTTGACAATGAAAACAAAATAAAACTGAATTCATCTTGTAGATGGTCAACCAAACCTGAGGCCAATCAGGAAATTTAATCTCTATAGGTTTGTTAGAATTTCCTTCTGAGTCAAGAAGGTGAGGGAAAACGCACTTTTAGACACAGTTCTGTGAAAGAAAGGTTTCTGCCCCCTATGAATGAAAATCATCCATTTTCTAAATAAGAAATAAAATTATGAAGGGCTGCCAGGCAACTGGCTTGCTGTACAACTCCCACTCCTTTCTGACCCAGCCTAGATTTTGAAGCAGCCTAGAAGAAAAATGCTTTATATTTCATTACTGGTCCCGTGAGTGATTTAGTCCCAATTTGTTTGCAGCGTTAATTGGAAATTAAAACCGACACCAGTTGTGTTGATCTACATTGTCACTAAATAAGTAGCACAGGAGAAGTATTATTAGCTCATCTTAACAAATGGTTATCAATCCTGGAGGTATTAGGAGCATGCCATATTCTAATAAACTGTGTCACTTGGATCATGTGTCCATTTAAACCATTTTAATGGAAGGATAAAGAGGTTAATTGATGGTGGTGGATATTCTCTGAAACACCATAGAAAGGAAAGCAGATAATCTTTCATCTTAAGAGTATACTTCAATTTAGGCATTTGTGAGTCTTTTTGTAGAGATGGGCTAGGGTGTATCATTTATTCCAAACCTTCCCCCCCCCATTTAAATAGGAAACTTGTTCGCAAAGCAGGACCATCCCCCCTCAGCTAACTTGCAAACACTTCTGTTAAAGATTGGCTGGTGGATTTTCAATGGTATAGGCTCTTTATTTTATAATTGCATGCCTGAAGTAAGCTTGCTTATAAAAACTGACAAACCTAATAGATCTGAAGCAGCTCACTGAAGTTTCATTACCTTGGTAATCTGAACCTCTGACCTTCGGGATGTAGGTAATGCAATCGGCTTTTATTTCCATTCGTACCATAGAAATTTCCCAGACACCTATTTGTGAATATAAAGGTTAAATATAGAAAGAGGGTCATCTCTCCCAAAGCTTGGTCCTTTATCATTTTCTTTCCATGAACAATGTGATCAAGTAAGTAAATTAACTATCCTCTTGCCCAAAAAGTGCCACTCATTTCCTACAATATTAATTTTAAATTGTTTTCCTGCTTTGTAGGGCATAGTTGGCAGCTAAGGGTATATACTCTATTATCCTACAAGAAATATAAAATCAATCTCTCTCTCTCCCCCCTCCCTCCTCTCTCTCTCTCTCTCTCTCTCTCTCTCTCTCTCTCTCTCTCTCTCTCTCTCACTCTTTCTCTCTCTCTTCCCCTCTGTTTCCTTCTCCCCTCTCCCCTTATTTCCTTCTCTCACTCTCCCCTTTATTTCTCTCTCCTCTTTCCCTCCTCTTTTCTTCTCTTACTCTCCTTTCTCCCCTCCCCCTCTCTCCTCTCACTCCCTTGCCGTCCCTTGCCTTCCACACACTCTCTCTTCCCTTCTCTCTCCTAATTTCTCTCTTTTCTTCCTTTTTCTCTTTCCCTCTCCCTTTTTTCCTCTCTCTTTCTATTATATTTGTGTGTATATATGCATGTATATATTTAAACACATACATTTAGGGTCTGGAGAACTCTGGTATAGACATTAACAAAAGAAGAAGGAATAGTTCAGAAGATATTGTCGATGACCTTTTCACATCGTGTTATCAACATCTAGTCTCATGGTATACTCCAAGACTTCAATCATTTTATAGTATAGTCCAAAACATGAGACTTTCCCTAGGGGTACACACACAACATGGGGAGACAAAAAAAGAAACACTGGAAAAGTAACTACGGTAATCATGTTCCTTAAGGTGCTGCTGCTTTGCTAGCCCTAAGTCTCATCTGACTCTCTTAATACACACTTATTTCCAAAAGGCACATCTCTATCCTTACCATCAAATGGGCCAATGTACTCTTGCTGACACCTGGACCCCTTTTGGCTATTCTCTGTTGTCCCTGAAACTTAGGAGAACCACACAATGTTAGTTCCAAGATGGCAACAGCTGCTGCCTTCCTGCTCCACATACCCACTACCCTATCCATCTTCTCGATTGCAGTGACAAAATAGCCCCACATGAAGGAGGTTGGAAGATAAGGAAGATAAACTATGCCTCCTTAGCAGTTTTGCTTCTGGCTATCCGAGGCCTTCACATCTAAGTTTTTTGATCCAAATATAATAGAATTGCATTTGGTAGGTGAGATACTTAGGTAACTCAGTGGTAAGTTTGTAAGAGGTGAAGTTTCCTTTATCAGGAAGAGGAACTAAGATTCTTAGAACAATATAATCAACTTTCTGATCTGTCAGTCAAGCTGGAGAACTCTTGACTTTAGGTGAAAGATCACAAAATGAGAGGCAACTGTAGAGTTATTAACTTATTCTTTCTTTTATTCACTCAACAAATATGTTTTGCTTATCTATTGCATAGGTGGCACTTTTCTGTGTACTATGTGAATCTAGAGGAGTATTAAGTTATATTCTTGTTTCCTATAAACTGACAGTGTAGTTGAACAGAAAAGATAGATACAGATGAAAAGTAAAATAACAATTTAAGTGCTAAAGACCAAATCAAAATAACAGCTATGGGGCAGCTAGATGGTGCAGTGGTTAAAGCACTGGCCCTGGATTCAGGAGTACCTGAGTTCAAATCCGGCCTCAGACACTTGACACTTACTGACTGTGTGACCATGGGCAAGTCACTTAACCCCCATTGCCTAAAAAACAAAAAACAAACAAAAACAAACAAACAAACAAAAAATAACAGCTAAACTTGAGTGCTATTTGCAGTTCTGCCATTAACTGTATAAAATGAAGGGTTTAAGGCAGGTTATCACTAGGGTCCTTTCCACCCCCAAAATTCTATTGTCTATATCATAAGGCAATAGTATATGATTAAGTGTCTAATGTGTAACAGATAATAAATACTAAAGTTTAGGAGATGCAGGAATTGATGTGGGATGAAACGATGAGGGAAGATTTCATGGATAAGTTACAAATTGGGCTAATAAATTGAAAGAGACATAGGATTCATAAGGTAGAAAGGAGGAGGAAAAGCTTTTCAGGTAGGAAGGATGTCAAAACCAAAGAATGATCTTGTGGAGAGAAAAGTAGACTCAAAGTTAGGAAGACTTGGATTCAAATTCCATTTCAAAAACTTATTAATTATATAACACTAGACAAGTCAATTTAGCTCATATGGGCCTCAGTTTTCCTCATCCATAAAATGAGAAAGTTGGACTAGATGTCCCCTAAGGCCCCTTGTAGCACTAAGTCTATGATCTTATGAAAATGAAAAGTCCATTTTGTCTGGAGCAGAAAGTCTATATAGATAAGCAGAATGAAATAATGTTGTAAATGAAAATTGAAGGCAGTTTTTGAAAGGTCCTTGAATATCACACTTTATCTTTTAATAAATGGAAAAATAAATGTAAGTGCATATTTGGGGTATGTTGCTATGTTAGTGCCTTCTAATTGCCCCCCAGATGCCCAGAATTCCCTACTAAAGTGGATTAATCCTAGGCCATACACTCTGTCCTATACCTATCTTAGCTTCTTCCTTCATGAAAACATTTTCTCACTTGTCACTCAATAAATATAATGATTGTTCTATAAAATAAATCATGCTAAAATGCTAATGACTGATAATACCTTTATGTACTGTTGTTCCCAGGGTTATTTGCATATTAAGACAGTAAAATGTCTTAACTGAAAAGAATGAAACTGTAACAATGGGGAAACTTTACTATGTCCTAAATATACATTAGGTGACAAGTCTTATTTATGGCCAAATGAGAATTCAGGTCTTCATCCTTACTCTAGTCCTCATTCTCTATCCACTATGCCACCTAGCTTACAGGTACTAAAATAGACTTTATATGAACCACTGATACACTGGAGGCTTTGATACTATTTGATATGTAGTAAAAGGAATGGTTTATTTGAAAGTCTGGTCTTCACCTCTTCATGGAAAAAAAAAATTGCTCCTCAGAGTTTAAAGAAAATACTAAAAAAGGACATACCATTTCATTGGAACATAGATTTAGGAGCCATTGAGTCCAACCTCCTTGTTTTGCATAGGAAGAAACTGAGGCACAGAGAAATTAAGCAATTTGTCCAGGGTCATACTCTTTTTTTTTTTCCTGGGCATTGAGGGTTAAGTGACATGCCCAGGGTCACACAGCTAATAAGTGTCAAGTGTCTGAGGCTGGATTTGAACTCAGATCCTCCTGAATCCAGGACAGGTGCTTTATCCACTGTGCCACCTAGCTGTCCCCAGGGTCATACATACATATAAATGATGGGATTTGGCACCTAGAGAAAGCTTCATGAAATGCCTCCTCGAATTAACTTAAAACAGATATAGTATGTATGGAGGGGAGAGATAACACTGGAACAAAAGGCTTCAGGTGAGAGTATTTCTGGGGAACCCCCCTGTGAGAAATGATTATTAATAACCAGTATCTTAGGGAGATTCAGAGACTGTCCCCTTCCTCTAAATTCCTCATTTTAAAAGTTCAGTTTTTCCTCAGAAAGACATTACAAATGAGATTGTAGTAACTTTCCTCATTTTGGTCAGATCCCACCCAGTCTTTTGGGGAATTTAATCTGAGGTTGGGAAACCAATTGTGTTCTATGCAAACTTGTTGGAGACAGTCTTTTGTCTAGCTAGCCCAAGGCTAGGAGTCATCTAGTTGTAGTTGAGGGTGGTCTGAGTGGAGAGAATTTCTTTATGCAAGGATCACTCTCATCCCCATTGAACACCTACAAAACATTGGGAAGCATATATAAACTGTGAGAGATTTCCAAATGACCATCCTTTTATTAAAAACCTGTTGGCCTTATTAACAAAATGATTAAATTACCCAGAAACTATATTTCTCATCTTTTTACTTGTCACCCACCTTTGCAGATAGGGTAGTCACAGCATGGGGTCAGACTGGGCTGCTTGGATACATATCATCAGGTAGCTTCCAAAACACCCAGCTATTCTTCTTAACTCTTTTAGCTCAGTTTTTTGTAGCTGGTGAAAAATTGTAAGCATTGGCAATACCCTCTAAATGTTGGCATCGTGGTACATAGTCCCAGTTTCACCATCTCATTTAAAGGTCTAGTCATGGCAAACCTAAACTGTAAAGTCTCAAAGCTGACAAAGTTATTACCAGAAGAGTATAATTCTTCAAACAAATATGCTTACACCTATTTTATGGCCTTTATAAAGCCTAGTAGGGAGATGATAGAATCAGAAAAGGTGGCCTACGGAGAGGAGAGGGAAAGAAAAGATAAAAGAACAGAAACTATGCATTGACAGAACATATGAAGGAAATAAATGAATATGTTTGTGGAGTGGTGAAGCATCAGTACTGGCATCCTTTGAAATCTTTGTCATTAGAAAGATACATAGGTTGTATCCAAAAGTATACCCAAACCTTAGGGAAAATATGAATGACACTTCTTGGGAACCTAGTGAGCCAAGTTTTTTAAGGTAAACAAATTGCACACTGATGTAGTGTAAGTATTTCTAAACAAATGCTCTTCCTTGTAGACCACTGAGCTATCATTTAGTAAAGTTGGGAGTACCTTGAGTAGATGACCTGTTCTACTAGAACTTTTACTTTAACCACTAATACCTATCATTATAAGTAGTTCCATAAGCAGTATTTATTTTGTTTCTGCCTTTTCCACAATTACAGCTTTCTGTCCTTAATTTTCCTGATAAAATGAATTTATGAAATATAATGTTAAAAAATTTGAGGGAAGTTGAATTGTCTCCTGTGTCAGATAAGAAATGTCAATTATAAGAATAGAACCAAACAACCCTAAGGAAATAAACATTGTTGATATTTTAAAGACTTCTAATGAAGAAGTTTACACAGATTTCCTTGGTCACCCATTCTAAGCTTCCCCAGAGATCACTTTCTCAGCTGTAGGAATCATACAGTGCAAACTTTATTCCAGTAAACTGCTAAGATTAACCACATTTACAAGGTATCATGTCGATTATTTAACAGCCCTGAAAGACTTACAAGGTGACGTTGAGTATTATACTCTCATCTGGAGTTCGGCTACATCAAATGAATCAGTGAAAATCCTGCCAGATGTAAACTGTTTTGAAATTGGTGACTTAAAACCAAACACAGAATATCAGATTTTTATTTGTGTCTTCAATGGAGCCCACAGCATCAACAGTGAAGTACTACATGTGACCACTTGTGATGGAGGTGGGTCTAGAGCCTCAGGACTGCTTGGCTTCAGATATGGGAATGAAATTGATTGATTTTTGTCGAGGTTGAGATCAGTCATCCTTCCATTATAAAATTTCCGGTATTAGAGAGGAAAGGAAGGGTGTGTGGGGGTTGGGGGGGGGGGAGGGTAGAAGCTAAAATGCTTAAGTGCTAGCTGCTGTCAAGTAGCAAATCAATAAGCCATCCCACTAAGACTGAAGCACAAAGCTTTAATAATAGGTTATTAGCCCAGTTTGTTCCCTTTTTACTTGGTATACTGAGGGTGTTGTATACTAAGTTTGAAACTGATTTCATGTCAACAAATGGTAGCATTTTGAAAAAAATTAATGGTTTTTAAAAGAGATGTACTCCATGAAGCAATGGGTTTCTGACACAAGCAATACAGTGCCTTCCCCAAGTCACCAGAAATAGAAGGTGGAAGTTCAGTCACAGAGAAAATTTGCCTATGAGTCATTTCCAAGCCAGTTAGCAAGAGGGAGGGAGTAGGGAAGCAACTTGTGAATCTGAAATGTGGCCAGAATAGGCTTTCTAATCTTTTTTGCTTTATAAAGTCTCATTATAAACATTATAATATCATTACCTCCCAAGCAAGCGTTCCAGGTCATTAACAGAGCACTTTTAAGTGCAGATCTCATTTCCCTTTGTGGTGTCAAAGGTCAGCACCTTTTGTTTATAAAATAGCATTGATCACAAGGACAATTTTTCAACTAGTTAAAATGGGTTCTTATGATAAAAATAGGTCTTTGTATAGTTATTTCTGACATGCTTGAATAATTGTGTAATTTAACGCTAAGCAAGTTTTTTCTAGTGTTGGATTTCATCATTACCTATGGTAATCAACATTCAAAATCATTTACATAATGACAATATTGCATTATTACTTCATATTGCTTAAGTTATAAGGCTAGTAATATCAATGATTGTTTTTCATGTTCCTCTAGAATGTTTTGTATATTTTGTATTAGGAATATATATTTTTTAAAAATTAACCCTGGGGGCTGGAAAGATGGTAAAGAAGAGGTAGATAATAGATATGTGTTGGCAGTGCCGATGGGTGAATAATTTATCCCACTGGCCACATTTCACTGAAGATTAACACTATGCTGGTGGTATAAAGCATTTTACCACCAGTTCTCATGGTTTCTAACTGAGAGTATAATAAGCCAATTTACAGAGGACTACAGACTGTGATAACTTCATCAGAGGAAAGCAGATAAGCAGGGAACCCTTTGCTAAACCTAATTACTAATCTGGATTTAGTTAAACAAGTGCTTTTTCAGAGACAGCTGGAGTTTATTCAGTTTTTTTTCCTTTAATTCTAGAGCCTCAGGGCATGCTTCCTCCAGAGGTTGTCATCATCAACAGTACAGCTGTACGTGTCATCTGGACATCGCCTTCCAACCCAAATGGTGTTGTCACTGAGTATTCTGTCTATGTAAATAATAAGCTCTACAAGACTGGCATGAATGCGCCTGGGTCTTTCGTTCTGGGAGACCTGTCTCCATTCACTATCTATGACATACAGGTTAGAACATTGCTTTTTGATAGTTAAGCTTGTGGGTATCATAAATAAAACATGCTGGCCTCTGTCTCAGGGTGGATATCTTTTTGTCTTGATTGGGTAAGGGGTGTCTAGGGGCAGGAAAGGAGGGAAACTGATTGGGATGAAATTGACTTGCTTTTGGGCAAACATTTGGGTCTCTTTGCAGAGAAGATTATGATGGTGAGGATATAAAAAGACAGAGGTGATGATGATATTTTTCTATCCAGGCAAAAATGAAGGCATCTAATTATTTAGAGATGGTCCCACCAAGTAAGGTACCTTCAATTCTTGCTACTTTTACTGCTATAGGTACCTAAAGATGACAGAGCAAAGCTGCAGCCTGATTGAATGCTCCCACAGTTAGAAGTCCCATGAGGCTGGCAGCATCACGTCATCGGAGGGTCCCTGGTTCCAGAGACAGAGGACCATGAGTGGCTATCCTGGCTCTGTTGCTTACTTCCTGAGAGACTATGAGGAGTCCCTTAACCCTTTGGAGTCTCAGTTGTCTCTGAAAATCAAGAGGCTTGGAATTGACTTGAAGCTTTCAATCTAATTACTGATAAAAAGGACACAAAGTCCCTCACTTGCACCCAATTAATGGAATTCATAAGCAAACTGACATTTACAGCTTTATAAAATCCAAACTCAGCAAAGCATATTTCCTGTCCTCTTTGAGGTTATGATCTAAACTAAAAAGGCAAAGAGAGGCAATGTGATACAGTAGCACAGTGCTTGCCACAAAATGTTAAATAGATGTTCTATCTTTTACCTATCTATCTCATTCTTTCTATCTAGAAATTTATCTATAGGAAATTGGCATTTATATAGTACTTACTATAGGCACCACACTAAGCACTTTACAAATATTACCTAGTCCAATCATCACAACAACCCTGTGAGGCAGGTGCTATTATTACCCCTATTTTCCAGGTAAGGAAACTGAGGCAGACAGAGGTTCAATGACTTTCCCAGGGTCACAGAACTAGTAGGTGTCTGACTCCAGGCCCCATGCTCTATCCACTGTGCCATCTTGCTACCTCAGTGAAAAGAACACTGGATTTTTTAATCAGAACACCTTAGTTTTAGTTCCAGCTTTGTTGAGGTCTGGTTTTATGTTCTTCAACAAATCACTTAATGGTGTGGGCCTCAGTTTCCTCAACTGTAAAACTGAGAGAGCTGGATAAAATCATTTCTAAGGCCTCTTCCAGGTCTAAAGTTAGGTTACAACCTATGAAGTAAAATAGGAGAGTGGAAACACAGTATTTAAAGCTATTTTAGTCTTGTCTCAAACAAACATTCAGTCAACAATACTCAAATATTTATTGAGCAATGACTGTGTATAAATTATCATTGAGGATCGAGTGAAGTATAAAATATGGTCCTTGCCCTCAAGAAATTTATACGCTGACTTGAGAAATAAGACCTATTGCTCTATGACATAATAAAAAGATAATTAACAATACAAGGCAGTATATGATAAGCACAAAATGATTAACATAGAAAATAAGTGCTATAGTTCAACAGCTACATATAATATTTACACAATTAATAGAAGTTGGAAAACCTGAACCTATTCACTAACATTCCTTGTGGCTTGGAAAATGATTTTCAGAAAATCATTAGGCCATTAATGATTTATAAACAGACTTTTAAACATGCCCAGGGAGCTGCCTATTTGAAGAATTCCTCTTAACAAATGAAGAATCTCTTTGTAATGGGAATAATATCTATTTTCATCTGTAAATATGGATTGTTTTATATCCTTTTTTTTTAAATCCACATTTGTAACCTGCATATGGAAAATGGAATTTGATATGTCAGTAGAACAATTAGTACTCTTCAAATTAGAGTCTTTTTCCTTTGTTTTGCTATAAATGAAAGAGATTTCCCCCCATTCTCTCACATTCCAAATATAGGCCTTTGTAGGAAATATTCACATATAGGTACCATTAATATTTAGATGATGTGGTTAAGCTCCCTTATTGTATGTAACATAGCCTGCCTTTTTACTAATACTAATGAGGTCTTCTGGTCTTTAATTCTATTGAAGTTACAGTGTATTTTAATTTTTTTTTCAGTTAGGTTTAATTCTCTTAGACCTATGAAATCAGGCCATCTTGGTAGAGTTTGCTTATGTACTAAAAATTGCCTCAGGTTGCCACAAGATATAAATAAATGTTTCTGATAACTGCAGCAGATTTTTCTGTTCCAGTCCACATTGAAGCACAAGATTTCCCTATGAATATGATGACTTTGAAAAGGAAATAGAGAAACATTCAGATTTTTGAAATAGTGACAAAAATAGAGAGACATGGTTCATTAGGGAGGATAAGTATTAACGGCCATACTTTTTCAGGAAAATTGGTGTCCTCTAGCCTCTTCTTATTTCAATAGTTTAGCTAGTAAGCCCTGGAAGAAGAAGGCCTCCTCTCTTTCTAAATCTTTCTTGTTGTGTCTCTTTTCACAGGCACACAGATAGGTGCTTTCTCTTCCCTTCTCTTCTCTTCTCTTCTCTTCTCTTCTCTTCTCTTCTCTTCTCTTCTCTTCTCTTCTCTTCTCTTCTCTTCTCTTCTCTTCTCTTCTCTTCTCTTCTCTTCTCTTCTCTTCTCTCCTCTCCTCTCCTCTCCTCTCCTCTCCTCTCCTCTCCTCTCCTCTCCTCTCCTCTCCTCTCCTCTCCTCTCCTCTCCTCTCCTCTCCTCTCCTCTCCTCTCCTCTCCTCTCCTCTCCTCTCCTCTCCTCTCCTCTCCTCTCCTCTCCTCTCCTCTCCTCTCCTCTCCTCTCCTCTCCTCTCCTCTCCTCTCCTTTTCTCTTCTCTTCTTGCTCTTCTATTTTCTTTTTCTCATAACGGTTCTCTCCTTCCTTCCCATTTTTTCTCTTCTCTTCTCATTTCTTTCTATCCTCCCTCTCTTCCATCCCTTCTTATCTTTTCCTCTCTCTTCTTATCCCTTTCCCCCTCCTTTCTCTCCTTCACCCTCTTACCCTCTCTTATTCCCTCCCTTTCTCTCCTCTCCTTTCATTTCCTCTCTTTCTCTCCCTCTCTCTTCAGCAGTTTATAAACATATATCTTTATCTTTCCTCCATTTTACCCATTGTGTTACTTTTGGGTTGCTAATGCTTGATGGACCCCATTTCCAATTATCAGTTATTCCATCCTCCTTGGTTTTTATTCAGATTAAGTCACAGAATTAAGGGGGTGAATGATGATTTTCTACTGTGATTAGAGTAAAAATACAATTGCAGCTGGAACAAATGGATATAAAATAGCTCAGCCATAGTGGGAAACCTCTCAAGGCTTCATTTTTCTTCTAGTCCACATTAGCATTGAAGCTATTTATTGTAAAATGTCAAGTCTTACGGAAGATATCATCATTACCCTACTTTGGTTATAGATCTAGAGAGTGGTATGTAGTGATAACCTATTATGCTTGCAAAATGTTGCCTAGGCTTCTGTCATTTTTTGAGTCTGCTCAGAGTAGATTAATGTCTGTCTTTCTTTGAGTGGGAGCAATCCAGAGACTAAACAGCACCATGTTAAGGACTGAACAAATTGTAATGGGCCCAGTTCTGACCTCCGATGTGGGCTCACCTCACTAAAGAAGATTGCCATCAAAAACTCTTACTTACTAAGCACCCAGAGAATGCATGACACTACGAAATGCTTATGGAATGAGGGCAGAATTAATTCCCTACACATCTGTGGCACTGAAAAAATGTTGGATGTAATCATTAAAAAAATTCTTACAGGTTGAAGTCTGTACCAAATATGCTTGTGTGAAGAGCACAGGAACAAAAATCACCACAGTAGAAGATACACCATGTAAGATAGAAGCACCCAAAATACATATAATCAGCTCAAGGTACTGTTTAATTTTTTAATTGACAGAATTCATGTTAATTATATTTTTCTATAATAAAGCATTATTCTATTAATATTCTATTAGTTATACCTCTGACCCCATATAACCCACGGGGGTTAAACAAGTAATAGAATTTAGAAATATTCCCTTTAGGTATTTTGTGATAAAGTTGGGTATAAATCAAATTTACCATATCATTGCCAAAATAAAAACAGTAGCAGAAATTCACATTAGGCTAATTTGTTGTTATTCAGTCATGTTTCAGTTGTGTCTTACTCTTCCTGACTCCAATTGGGTTTTTTTGGCAAAGATGCTGAAGTGGTTTGCCATTTCCTTCTGCTCATTTTACAGATGCAGACACTGAGGCAAACAGGATTAAGTGACTTGTCAAAGGTCACCCCTAGGAAGTGTCTGAGGCCAAATTTGAACTAAGGAAGATGAGTTTTCCTGACTCCAGTCCTGGCACTCTATGTACTTGTGCCACCTAGCTACATAGTGCTTATACACTACTCATTCTCATTTGATCCTGCAAATAACCCACTGAAGTCAATAGTATTGGCATAATGGTCTCTCTTTTATATATGGGGAATCTAAGTGATTTACCCAAGATTAACAGGTAGTAAATAATGAAATAAAGATTCAAACTCAGTTTGTTTGAGATTTCTTTCCACTACTCCATGAAGTCATGTTGCTTCCTCTTCTGCTAATTGTTCCTCATGAGGTAGGGCCCTTAACTTTTAAGATGTGAGCTTCTTATACTGTCTAACCATTACCCCCTCTCTTTTCTCTCAAGGAGTTAATGATCTGAAAACTAGCTCCTGAAGGAAGGAAAACACATTCCCTATTGATATGAATTCAAACACTGAATATGCCATTTATTAGCGATGTGATGTTGGACAAGTCACTTAACCTTTCTGTGTCTTAGTTTCTTTAGCTATAAAGTGAGGGAGTTGGATTAGATGATCTCTGAATTCGCTTACAGGTATAAATATTATGCTTTTATGATCCTTTATGAAGGAATTTCATGATGAATCCTTCTGTAAAGCAAAATACTCACTATATTCTTTAAAGACAGGCACTATGTTGCTTTTCATCTTTATATCCCTATTGCTTAGTGATATAACTTCAGACGGTAGATGCTTAATAACTGTTAGTTGAATTTTAAATTGCTACATAAAATCTACATGTTTGAATCACCCACATCAGTGCTACCAGTTTGTTTAGCATTTCTTTTTTGGTCTCAATGTCATATGATTCCTAGAATTTCAGAAACATGATCATGTGAGTTTTGACCAGTGTATTTTAGCACTAAAAAAACTGAAGTTTAACCTCCAGTTCTCCAAAGACCAAATGGGAATATAATCACTTCAACCCACCATATTGAGTTAACTGTGAAAACAGGCTATGATCATTCTTTTTCTAATTTATATTTTATGATCATTCTTAATATTAACCTTTGTTGATTTATAACCTGGATCAGTCATTTTCTGTCATGAAGCATGAGTTGATCCATTTGTGGAAGAACAATAAATTTGTTCATGGAACTCTACAATCTAAAATTTTGAGGTCTCTTCCCAAGTTGGGTCTTGATATTCCTGGGCTGATTAAGAAGAACAGTGGCTATTATCACTGAAGAGATAAACTTGATTGTAAGCTCCTTAAAATCAGGGCTCTACCTTGCACAGTTGTTGAGAATTAAGTAAATGATCAGTAAACACTGATTTATTGATTGGCAATACATCTAATGCAGAGGGTCAGGGGTGAAGCCATGATGGAGTTGAGTCTCTGCATAGATTATGTTACCTGGATTATATGCTATATGTGAACCTCTAAAATTTCAGGTTGAGAAACTTAATGTGAAAAGCCAGTGGTCTGGTATAAGATAAAGATAGAAAAAAAGAAAAATATATAGAGATAGAAATAGACAATATGGGAAGATTGATCATATGGAAATGCACACACATCCTATAAAGCAATACAAGATCTGAATCAATGACTCAGTCACTCCATCCAACTAGGGTGACTCCATCCACCACAACACAACAATGGAGATATTTGTCATCCATTGTCTTTGTTGCCCAGTTAATGGGTGAATTGACCCTTTTCGTCACAGAAGTTCTTCTTGTCCTTGAACACTCTAAATAGCCTCAACCAACCTGGTGGCAGGCCATATTAGTAGCTTGGAACATTTCTTTTACTACTTGTGGTCAATCCACAGTACAAATAATTCCATAGCAGAGAACAAAGAATTGACTAAAGCCCTTTGTTTTCCGTTTTCCTTCTAGTATAATTCTTTTTCTATAAAGGAATTTCTTGTAGCTGACTATGTGTTATATGAAGGAAAAGTAACGCTTTGAAACTACATTGACTTCTTTAAATAACAAAGTAAAATTAGAAAATTACATTTGTATAGCACTTTAAAGTTTGCAAAGTGCATTACAAATAGTATTCACTTGATGCTCACAACAACCTTGCAAAGGAGGTTCTATCATTATCCCCATTTTGCAGATGAAGAAACTGTGACAAAAAGAGGTTAAATGACCTGACCAGGGCTACACAGCTAGTGTCTGAAGTCATATTTGAACTCAAGTCTTTTGACTCTATATTCACTGTTCTACTTCAGCATTTAGCTGCACTTCCACAAAAGAGTAGAGAGTCCAGATTCAAAACATTTATTTTCAATGGTTAGACTTAGGATCATTAACTTTTAATGTTATTTTTAAAGATGTAGGTGAATTATCATTGAAGTTAGGAAATTTATTTAAAAAAAAAAACAGAAACTTTTGCAAGAATAATTATTATTAATTTAGGATGCTAAATAGAGACTGACAGGCATATGAAAGGAACATTCCAGTTGTATAGTAATAATGGACTTCCATGTCACAGCAATGAAATGGAAGTCAGAAAGAGCCAAGTTTCAGTTTCAGCCAGGCCTTTTTACCTTGAACAAATCATTTATATTCTCTAGACTTTGGATGCTGCATTTTTGAAATGAAGAGGATTGGACTAAATGATTTATGATCTCCTTTCAGCACTAATATTCAATGCATCCCTGTTTCTATGATTCTTTAAATTATCTCCAAAATATTTAACCTCCTAAAAATTCTTATTTGGAAATCAATCTCTCTCTCTCTCTCTCTCTCTCTCTCTCTCTCTCTCTCTCTCTCTCTCTCTCTCTCTCTCTCTCTCTCTGCATTTCTCCTGGAGCTATTGGCAATTTTTTCAGTAGCAAAACCAGAATAAGTTTGGCAAAAGGGAGCCACAGCCAGATATTGGCATGGAATGACTTCCTTTACTTCAAAAGATCTATGAGAGCTAAACTGCATTTTCCAAAGGCCTGACTATAACTAGTGAGTAGAGGTTGCCAAGCCATTTATCCAAATTACACCAAACACTAAAGCAGTTAGCCTCCTGTGTGCATGTTATTGTTGATGTAATTTCATTATACTTCTGGCAATGTGGACTTGTTAGTTACGTATCTGTTGGGGTGGGAGTGGGGTCTCTTTTGATTTTAACAACAAACAAAATCAAGTGTGAAAGCCTTCAGGAAAATGACAAATGACTGGATTTATTTCCATATCCCTTGAATTGAATTTGATTTTTGTTCTTTTTTTTTTCATCATTCATATAAATTCATAGGCTCATAGACTTAGAAAGGGAGTTAGAAAAGTTAGAAAGGGAGATCAGAGGTAAACTGATTCAGTAAATAGAAAACTGGTGCCTGGAATTAGGAAGACCTGAGTTCAAATTCAGTTCAGGTACTTCAGACACTTAAATTCTGTTTTCCTCAGTTTCCCCATCTTTAAAATGGGGATATATAATAATACTCAGGGTTGATTTGATGAATGAGTTAACATAAGGTGCTTTGCACTATAGCTGGCATAAAGTAGGTGCTGTATAAATGATAGTTATTATTATTATTGTTGTTAATTATTATTAATCTAGCCCAACCTCATTTTGCAAATGATGAAACTAAGGGTCAATAGGATAAAGTGACATATCCAAGGACATACAAGGTGTAAGTGATAGAATCAGATTTCAAAACCAGATTCTCAGACTCCAAATTTACCTTGTTCCCACCATTCTCTGTTGTCTCCTTAGATTCCATTTTTATTCTGGTAAAATGTAATTGTTGGGTAAAAGTAAGATGGCCATTTGGGGAGCCACATTTACAGATAGAATCAAAGATTGTCTGACAATAAGAAGTCAATTCTACTTCTCATCTTTGTTTAATTTACTTCTGCTTTTGTGTTGGTTTTGGCAAAAAAGAAAGAAAGGAAATCCTAGATACCTAGGTGTATTTCTGCTATTAAATATACAAGCAAGAAAATGTCAAAATGTATGAATGTAAAAAGACACATCCTTTCAGTTTATCATCCCTTTATTCAGACACAGGTACTGTTTCTATATTGCCTCTTCCCTACTTGTCATATAATCATCAGCTGTTCTTATATCCCAAATGAATACTAACTACAGATCGATTGCCCGGACATGTCTGGCCATGGCCTACACGTGCCCTGGGTAGTTCATTTATTTGCCATGGTGGATTTGCTAGAGTGGAATTTAATCAATAGCTAATTCATTAATTCTGGTCCTCGAGTATGTCGGGACTGTGCAGTATAGAGATGGCTGGCTGGCTTGGGCTTTGATTGAAATATGACAAACACTACAGCTGACAGCTTCACTGGGCACTGGGCTGCATATAAATTTCACTTATTTATTTTCAGTAAAAGGGATAAGCTGGGAAATGAATATCGGTTTGTATAAACAAGGGGGACATTTTAATACATAACTGCCAGAGGACCAAAATGTATGATTTCCGGACTTTGTGCTCAGGGAGAAGCAGAAAGAGAAGGCAGATCATGCCATTTATTGCCTTTAATTGGGGGTCTAGCAGCTCCTTTCATTTCCCATAAGTTTGGGGCTGTATTATTGATGAGAAGGCTGAGGGATCGTGTCTTTGTAGCATTCACAAATAATTGTTTTAAAATTTGCCTCCAGGTACCAAATGACATAAATGATCATTTCGCCTACCAACTTTTTAGAAGTCTTTATGATAGCAATGCAGTCTGGGTACTTCTAAATGAAGGTTAGACCACAATTGCCATTATAAATCCCCTTTTATTTGGAAGTTAATAACTCACCTGCAGGCTGAAGTGTGGCACCAAAGGTCAGCTCAGGAACAAATAGTTTGCCTTTATTATTTGAAAAAAAGTCCATGCAGAGTTTTGAGGTTCTTGGCTTTTCTATACCATATAGATGTGGATCAGGCCAGCTCTGCTAACTAGCATCACTTTCCCCCAGTTGCTTCCAGTGATTACTCAGCTCCCTTGTTACCTTGCCAGGTTTTTTTTTTTTTTACAATTTGGAAGAATTAGTTAAATATCT
Source organism: Dromiciops gliroides (assembly GCF_019393635.1). Classification (NCBI taxonomy): domain Eukaryota; kingdom Metazoa; phylum Chordata; class Mammalia; order Microbiotheria; family Microbiotheriidae; genus Dromiciops; species Dromiciops gliroides. The sequence goes on along the minus strand of NC_057864.1, from coordinate 116,995,743 downwards.
CAATAACTATCTTGCTACCTCGTCAATGTTTTTCTTACAATATGGAAAAATGACTTAAATATTTTAATAACTAGAAAAATCAGGTTGAATTATAAAGAAAAGAATAACAAATCCTCTTCCTTACTTCAAGATTCCCGACTCAACGACAACACCTAATCAGGAATATTAACAGAGACATTCCAATTTGTCCTTGGCAGACAACTTTGAAATTTTAATATCAAATTAAATCTTTCACTCTGCTATTTGAAAACATGGAAGAATCTCAAAAAAAATTGTCAGGATGCATTGGATGTTATTGCATGAATCCAACCTTCTGGATACACTTTATGTCACAAGTTCTTAGTGGATCATTATCATCACCAGGGCCAGTGGACTCTGACTTACCAAAAAGTATTTATTTAGTCCATATCTGTGTAAAGGAGAGACTGGTTGAGATTTGTGCTTCCTACTTGTGGCAAGAACTTAAAATCTAATTTCCCTATCAGTTCAAGAACATGATTCTGAAATATAGTTAGAGAAAGAGGAAATGACCCTGCAAGCCCAATTGGCCTATAGAAAAGATTTAAAAGGACATGATAATTGTCCTTAAGTATTTGAGGGGCTATCAGTGAAAAAGAGAATGGCTTTTTTTTCTTGGTCCCAAAGGATGACTACAATTGATGGATGAGAATTTTAGAAAAGGCAATTCTGTTTGGGTAGAAGGAAAAACATCCTGATTATCAGAGGGTGGGTGCTAAAAGTAGAATGAGATGCTATTTGAGGTCATGCATTTCTCATCACTGAGGCTTTCCAATTGTAATCTGTATTACCATTCCTTAGAAATATATAGAGCTCTCCTATTGAGGTGTGAGTGAAACTAGATGATCATATAATTATAAATGCTTACTTCACAAAACAAGCCAACGTGGGCAAAGCATTAGAATCCCACATAAAGTCTTATCTAGACACCACTCTTATCTTTCATTGTCTCTCATATTTCATGTGTTTATTTTTATTAATTAACAATCCCTTTACGTTTCTTCATTATCATAGTCATCAGGTGTGTGCAATATTCCACCTCCCTCAGGAATTCCCAGATGTGGGGGCAGAAGCTTATGTATGTAGTAAAAATGGAAGGCTTTGCTTATTTTTCTCTCCTGATGGTTCTAGGTGCAATGTCTTCTTCAGTCCTTTCACCTGTAATCTTCATTCTATGAAATACCCATGACAGCACTCCTGCTTCAAGCCCTGTACTTCTCATACAATAGATTCCTGATCATCTACCAGTGAGGAAGGATTGATAGTATGGGAGCTTTGATGAACTCTGACTAAGGATTTTGTGGAAAGATTGTTTGATTATGCATTAATTAGACCAGATGATCCCTGAAGTCTCTGCCAACTCAAAGATTCTTTGATTCTATGACTATGATTATAGTGGTGGGGGAAGAATAGCTTCCAAATATCAAGGGTAAGACCAAAGTTAGGCGAAAAAATGGAATTTTCTGGAAAATAGTGTGAACAGAGTTATGAAACTAAAATTCAGGAAAATGTAAGGTGACTTCAATCTCATTGGAGTTATAAAATAAAACATATATAAGGATACTACTCAAAGGTATACGTATATGTTAATTTTGGTTATCTGACTAGAGGAAGTATAAACCCATTAATACTTTTGACAGCAACTCCTTCTCTAAGACGGTATGGCTATGTCACTATTGAGAACTTTCAAAAGGGGAAATTGCCTTCAACTGCAGATCAGTATAGGAAAATATTGCCACTTTCTACTTCTACCACAAAATGGCAATGTGGTTTTGAGTAGGGCAAGGGAAACACAGTGGAAAAAGACCTCTTAAGCTCTTGGAGCACTCCCTCTGTTGCAATGGGTCATTCTAAATATTTTAGAGACTCAAGTGGTCAGAATGGTGATCTGTCATATATAATGATCTGGTGACAAACTTAAGATAGTATTTTAGCAGCACCATGAATGAACATTATCAGAAGATGCCTCTTAGCTCTTCACAGCAAAAAGTATCAACCTTTTATGATTCCATCTTAAACTCTTAAAAAATGTGATTTGTTCTAAAAATTCCAGATTTTTACAATAAAATTGCTTTCTTTAACTTTTTATAGTGTACTACAAATTATTTTTGGCCACGGCACATTTTGTGAAAAAAAAACAACAGCATGGCAAATTAAAACAAACACCCAAATCTACTGTTGTTCTGAAAAATATCATATCTTGGAATGTTAGATTTATAAATGATTAAAGATGGCTGGCATATCCTAATGAATGACAAATTTATAGATATTTTAGCATTAGAATGGGCCTTAGCTGCCATTTAATCTAACCCACTTCCAAATAGGAATCCCCACTACTTTGTTCACATCATCCTGAAGGAATGAGAGACCTGCCAATTGAGAGGAAATAGACTCATTTCCCAAGACATATGAAGGTGATAAGAGCCACTTGAGTTTATTAAATGGGGGGGGGGGTGATATATCAGACCTGCATTTTAGGAAAATCACTTTAGTGGATGAATGGAGGATGAATTAGTATTTGAAGAGACTCAAGGCAAATAGACCCACCAGAAGGGTATTTCAGTAATCAAGGCATGAAGTGAGAAGGTTCTATACCATAACAGTAGCAGTGTCAGAAGAAAGAAGAGTGCATACTCAAGAGCTGTTGCAAAGTGAAATCGACAGACCTTGGTAGTAGCTTAGATATAGAGAGCGAGAAATAGTGAAGAATCAAGAATAATTTCTCAGTTGGGAGTCAAAGGGATTAGAGGGATGGTGTTGTCTTCAAAAGCAATGGGAAAGGTAGGAGTTGGTAAGGGTTTGCTAGAAAGCTAATGAGTTTCATTTTGGACGTGCTGATTTTAAGATGTCTATTGACTTTCACTTCAAGATCTCTGAAAGGCAGTTGGAGATGTAAGATGGGAGGTCAGAAGATAAGCTAGGGTAGATGGATAGATTGGAGAATAGTTAGCATGGAGATGGTAATTAAATCTATGGGAGTTGATGAAATCACCAAGTGAAGTAGGATAGAGAGCCTGTGTCCTTCCCTCACCTGGGCCCCTGCTATTCAAGCCTACCTCCTGGTTTTTAGCAGGGGTGAAAAATCCAAGTTCTGCCTCAGCACCAGCATAGACCCCTGTAGTCTCCCTCCTTCCCAGGGTTCAGCCCTCTCATCAGACTGTGAGCTTAGTTCCAGACAACACTAGCGCTTCAGCTGATTCAGAGGTTCTGTGGGTCTCCTTCTCTGATGAGGCCTTCATGGGACTGGATCTGTGTCAGGGTGACTGTGGGGTTGGGCTCAACTCCTGTATCAGCACAGCAGCTCCCTTCTTCTGACCTTCCAAGCCATTCTTCCTTTTTGTCATTTTTACCATTCCACACCCTCCCACCCTCATACCTTGGGGTAGTGGTAGTGGTGACCAGAGAGACATCTACTGATGTAGGCAAGCATGAGTATCATCCCATACTTCTTTGGGACAAATTTCTAAGTATGAAAGACTAAAAAGAAGCTTCAGCTAGTCTTCTTCTTTTTCCCCACAAAGAATAATGCTTCTGGCTGGTAGACTTTCATGTAATGGGTGTTCTCCAATATCTTGATGTTTAAACTGCTGTAACAGTCCTTGTGGCCATACCTGAACTCCCAAGAGTATCTTGTCTGGAATCCTAGATTCACCAAATGAAGTAGAATAGAGAAGAGAAGAGAGCTCAGGACAGTATGGTTTAGGATACCAGTGGTTTGGGGACGTTATCTGGATGAGGGTCCAGCAAAGGAGATAGAGAACGAACAATCTGGTAGGTAGGAAGAGAAGCAATAGAGGATGGAGTCTTAAAAATTGAAACAGAATAGACCATCAAGGAGGAGAATGTGATCAACACTATTAAAGTCTTCAGGGTGAGGGAATGGGGGAGTCAAGAAGAATGAGGATTGAGAAAAGCTTGTTGGATTTGATAACTAAGAGATCATTGGAGGGCACAGTTTCTATGGAATGATGAGGGTTAGAGGAAGAAAGGAAAGAGAAAGAATAAGAATTTATATAGCACCTACTATGTTCCAGGCACTGTGCTAAATTCTCTACAAATATTATCTCATTTGATTATCACAGTAATTCCGAGAGGTGCTGTTATTATCTTCATTTTACAATTGAGGAAACTGGGGCAGCTAGGTGGCACAGTAGATAGAGCACCATCCCTGGATTCAGGAGGACCTGAGTTCAAATCTGACCTCAAACACTTGACACTTACTATCTGTGTGACCCTGGCAAGTAACTTAACCCTCATTTCCCCACCAAAAAAGAGGAAACTGAAGCACCCTGAGATTAAATGAGCCAAGATGGCAGAGAGAAGCCAGCAAGTTGAGCTCTGCTTCAGTTCCCTCAAAAAGTACATTAAATCAAGCCTCTAAACATATTCTGAAACTACAGAACCTACAAAAAGACAGAGAGACACAATCTTCCAACCTGAGATAATTTAAAAGACTTCAGGAAAGGTTGGTCTCACTTAGGGGGGGGGGCACAATGCACCTCAGCTCAGTGCAGCGTGGAGGGGGTCAAGACAAGTCAGTGGGAAGCTATACACCACAGCAGAGCAACTGAGGCCTCTTGATCCTGGCTGAGCATGTTGGTGGTTCAATGGGCCAGTGGTGAGATCCACCAGCACCAGCTGAGAGGGCAGGTTGCCAGCTAGTGGACCACCTACAGGATGGGTGCAACCAGGCCTGGCCATCCCAGCATGCACCAGGAGCAAGCACAGGGAGCAAGCCCAGGGTGGTGAGAAATCCACAAACCATAGAGGCCTTAGAGTAGAAAGCCAGCAACACGGCCCCTATCTCCCAGCACAAGAAGCTTGAAACAGTGACCCTGGTGCCCAAGGAGTGGACCTCGACTTTAAAAAATAATAATAAACTGCAATATGAGTAAGAAACAAAAAAGATCTCTCACCATTGAGAGCTTCTGTTTTGACAGGAAAGAACCAAACAGAAACTCAGATGAGGACATTACTCTCAAATTGCCTACATATGAAGCCTCAAGAGGGAAGATGAATTGGTCTCAAGACGAAAAAGCCTTCTTGGAAGAGCTCAAAAAGGATGTTAAAAATCAATTGAGAGAGGTAGAAGAAAAATGGGGAGAGAAATGAAAGCAACACAAGAAAATTGTGAAAAAAGAATCAGCAGCTTGGAAAAGGAAGGACAAAGATTGACTGAAGAAAAACAATTCCCTAAAAAATTCATTTGGCCAAATGGGGAAAAAGGTGCATAATCTCACTGAAGAAAACAATGCCTTAAAAATTCAAATTGGACAGTTGGAAGGTAATGACTCCATGAGACACCAGGAATTAGTCAAACAGAATAAAAAGAATGAAAAAATAGAAGAAAACATGAAATGCCTCACTGGAAAAACAACTGACCTGGAAAACAGATCCAGGAGAGACCATTTGAGAATCATTGGACTGCCTAAAAGCCATGATCAGAAAAAAGAGTCTAGACACCATATTCCAGGAAATTATTAAGGAGAACTGTCCTGATATTATAGAATCAGAGGATAAAATCATTGTTGAAAGAATCCACTGATCACCTTCTGAAAGACATCCCAAAAGGAAAACTCCACGGAATATTGTAGCCAAATTCCAGAATTATCAGGTGAAGGAGAAAATACTCCACGCAGCCAGCAAGAAATAATTTAAATATCATGGAGCCAGGAGTCAGGATTGCTCAGGACCTGGCAGCTTCAACATAAAAGAATGGAAAGGCTGGGAATATGATATTCTGAAAGGCAAAGGAGCTTGGATTGCAGCCAAGACTCTATTTCCCAGCAAAACTAAGCATTCTCTATGCCCAAAGGGCGATAAAGCTGTGCATACCCTTTGACCCAGCAATACTACTTTTAGGTCTTTTTCCCAAAGAAATCATGGAAGGGGGAAAGGGACCCACATGTACAAAAATATTTATAGATGCTCTTTATGTAGTAGCAAGGAATTGGAAGTTGAGAGGGTGCCCATCAATTGGGGAATGGCTAGACAAGTTGTGGTATATGAATACAATGGAATACTATTGCGCTGTAAGAAATGATGAGCAGGAGGAGTTCAGAGAAACCTGGAGGGTCTTGTGTGAGCTGATGATAAGTGAGATGAGCAGAACCAGAAGAACATTGTACACAGTATCATCAAAATTGAGTGTTGATCTACTGTGATGGACTATATTCTTCTCACCAATGCAATGGTACAGAAGAGTTCTAGGTAACTCATGACAGAAGAGGATCTCCAAATCCAAGAAAAAAGAAAAAAAAAGAACTGCAGAATATAGGTGCTGAATGAACCATACTATTTCTTTTGTTTTTTTTTTCTATTTTGAGGTTTTTCATCATTGCTCTGATTTTTTCTCTTATAACAGGACTAAGGCAGAAATAGGATTAATGTTATTATGTGTATAGATATATGTGTGTGTATATACATATATGTATATGTATATAGATATATAGATATAACCTATATCATATTACCTGCTGTCTAGGGGAGGGGGGAGGGACGGAGAAAAATCTGAAATTGTAAAGCTTGTATAAACAAAAGTTGAGAACTATCTCTACATGTAACTGAAAAATAAAATACCTTATAAAATTTAAAAAAACCAAAACCGAGCATTCTCTTTCAAGAGAAAAGAGGGACATTCAATGAAATAGGGGCCTTTCAAGGTTTCCTGATGTAAAGACCAGAACTGATTAGAAAATTTGATCTGAACATACAAGACTCAAGAGAAGTTTACAAGGGTAAACAGGGGGAAAAAGTTATTCAATAAGGTTAAACTGTTTACATTCCTACATGGGAAAATAATACTTATAACTCTTGAGACCTGTATATATATATTTGGGCAGACAGAATGATTATACACAGAGGGTATAAATATAAATTGTCTTTGATGTGATGATATAAAGAAAATTAAAGGGTTAAAAAGTAGTTTAGGACAAAAGGGGAGGTGGAATGGGGTGAATTACAATATATGAAGAGGTACAAAAAAGCTATTACAATAGAGGGAAAGAAGGGAGGGGTGAACATTGTTTTCAACCTTACTCTGACTAGATTTGATTCAAAGAGGGAATAACATATACGTTCATTTGGATAAAGAAACTTAGCTTATTCTTTAGGGAAGTAAAAGGGGAAGGGGAAAGGGAGGACTGATAGAAGGGAGGGCAGAATCAGGGGAGAAAAAGGTAAAGAAAAGGGATGGGGGCTGATAAAAGGGAGGGCACATTGAGGGAGGCAGGGTAAGGAGGTTAAATGACTTGACCAGGATCACACAGCTAATGTGGTTTAACTTGGATTTGAACTCAGGCTTTCCTGACTTCAGGCCCAACACTCTACTGCAGCATCACCTAGCCATCTCAAATAAGATCAAACACGATTTTAAGGTGTTAAGAAGAGAGTGAGAGGAAAGAAAGTAGAGACACTGATTGCACTGATTCCTTTTCAAGGAATATACTAGCAAATGGGCAAAAGAGATAATGCATAGACTTTTTTAAAAATCCATAGCATTGTTTTTATATTCATAACAAAATATGACCCAGTTTTTTGGGCACAATGAAAAAGCCTAATAAAGTAGTTTACTCAAGGTTTGAGCATAGTATATTACCTGACTTTGAGGTTATTGGAGAAAGGAATGTAATTTTTTTTCAGGATTATACCAAAATTGTGGGATATGGAAGAATTAGGTAAGTGGAAGGGAAGGGAATAAAAAGGGAAGTGAGAAATAAAAGACTTGTTTTATGCAAGAAGGAGAAATAAAAGGTTTCCATCAAAGCCATTACCATAGATTGGGGTATGCAAAACAGGACAAGGTAAGGGCCTCATAATAGTTTTTGTTTTGAAGAAACAAGCATCTCAGTTATTTTCTGTGTAAGATTTGTATTTACCAGAAATACATTTCACCCTCAAGATAGGAGATATATGAGTTCCCGAGGAATAGTGGCATCTAGAATGTTAGGGAGAAAAATAGATCTAATGGTAAGATGTACTTGGCTTAAGAGGGTTGATTGATCATGTGTTCTTGTTAAGGGTGGAGGGTAAGACTAAGCTTCAAGACTCAAGATGCACAGTAATTCTGATCATACTCCATTTGTTCCTCCATGAATTCATTTCTAAAAGTGAATTATATCAGAAGGAGCCCAACAGGTAAATAAGCTAAGGAAAGAAGAGATAAGTTAAGAACTATAGATACACTGATATAGAATTGGAAATTAGAAGGGTACATATACATGATAATCTAGAAGTAATACATTTCATGAGGGGCATAGAATAAAGAAAGAACATGTACAGATACAGCATATGAATAGAAAAACAGAATTCATAATAGAGTAAAAAGAGGTAGAAATAAGGATGATAATTTAAATTAATGCTTCTTAGAAATGCGGTCCCACAAGAATGTTTCTTACGCTTAAGATTTCAGGCAGGGTATAAAGGTTGGGAGTAAGGATTTTATATCATACACCTGTCTGGATGGGGAAAGGAGATGGACAAAATGGTAGGTATGGAGGGGATATAATTAAACAAATTGAAAAGAAAGATAGAATAATTTAAGTAAAGTCCAGGAATTTATCCGGAGTGGGACAGGGAAAACAGAGAATTAGACGCATCACATAGGTGGAAATAATGATTATTGGAGAAAAAAGTACTAACATAAAAATAGGAAAGGGCTAAAAATCAACACAAAAGAAATTAATGAATGAAGATATCCATGTAAAAATTGAATCTTAGCTGTGAATAAGTCAAATTAAATGAAAAAGGTGGATGAATGGCTAAGAAAAAATATCCAGCACTTTGTTGCATGTAAGAATCATTTATACAAAAACAGAAATAATAAAGGGTGATAGAGACTGGACCTGTGATTTCATTGGTTAAGGGAAACTTGAAAGAAAATATATCTTTTGCCAAACTAGGACTGTACCTTTCCTGCAATTTATAGATTTAGAGAGTTAAATTGGAACACTGAGAGATTAAGGGAGTTGTTCATTTACATGGCTATTATATGTTGAAAGCTGGGCTTGATGTTGTCTTCCTGATTCAAAGGTCAACTCTCCATATACTACATCATGATGCCTATCAAAATAAAATAAAGACACATACAAAATAAAAATGAAGCCTTGGTCCAGGCAGTCCTAAAAATATCAGGAGTTACAATTATACTCATCAGGCAAAGGAAAAATAAAAATAAACATCAAAAGATAAAAATTAATATATTATACTAAAAGGTACCATAACACCTTCTAGTAATAAAATAGTAATTATTAAAAATATTTGCACCTAATTGGCATAGTGTCTAAATTCATAGAAGAAATACTAACTGAAATACAAAAATACATAGATCATGAGAGTATAATTATATTCAACTTTAATGTTCTCTTCTCAGAGTTGGATAAATCTAGCAAAAGGTAAATATAGAACAGACCATTAGAGATTACCAGTAATCATGGTAATCTGTTCTAGGACCAAGAGATCCCAGACCCCTTTGGAAACCTCAAGAAAACTCTGACATGCATCATTAATTGGCAAAATAAGGAGAATCACCTGAAGACCACACACACACACACACACACACACACACACACACACACACACACACACACACTCACACGTAAATATATACCAAGCAGCCTAGTATTGCACATAACTACCAGAATCCTACTGGATCCCTGAATTATAAAAAGCCAGGATATCTTAAAAGTATGGTACAAAATAGACCTAGTTCAGCTATAATTGTCCAACCCAGAGGAAAAAAAATGTAGTAATAGAGGTCCAAAGTCTAGTGGAAAAAGATGGACAATAAACACATATTAACCCAGGACAGCCTAAAGTCCCATCCATGATAGGAGCTCACAATGGGGCTTGTCATACAAATTCCTGAGTCTGAGGAAGAAGGTTTTGGATGGGGACTCAGATAAAGCCAAGAACAGCTAAAGCCTAGGAACCTTGTGGCAAGAGAAATGATGTAAGCAGAGCCCAGCACTAGAGAAGCATTGGAGTCCCTTGACTTGTCCACTATATTTGGAATCAGGTCAAAACTCCCCATTCCATTCAGAAGTAGCAGATCCTGATCCTCCACTGTCAAACTTAGACACTAAGACTTCTAAGATAAGAAAATCAAGTAAAACATAAAAAACAACTTTGACTGGGAGTCCTAAAGGGAAAACTCTGAAGAGAATAATCTTACAAGTTCAGTGAAAGCCTCAGAGGAAAAAAAAGTATCCACAGACCAAAAAATTACCTTGAAGTAATGAAATGGAATACAAAATGGAACAGTTAGGGAGTAAAGAATGGCAAAGAAAATGAACACTTAGAACAGATAGTGAAAAACTTTATCTAAGTATTGCATGTGTTGAAAATTATTATCAGCCAAAGAGAAAACAACAAATCAATGAGACAATAAATAATCCAAAAGTAAAATAACAATTAAAAAACCAGAAAGAAATGTAATAGAGAAACAACTGACCTGAAAAAGAGGTCAAAATAAGAAGGCAAAAAATATTGTACTATCTGAAATTCAAGATTGAAGTGAAAACACTTGATACCATATTTCATTAAAATATAAGTGAAAACCCTTCAGAATTCTTAGAACCAAAGAGCAAAATAAAAATGGAATCCAGTGGTTACCTTCTAAAAGAAATACCCAAGTGAAAACTCACAGCAGTAGCATGATCAAAATTCAGAGTTTCCAGGTCAAATGAAAAGTTCTACAAGCATCCAAAAAGAGATTTTTAAATACAAAAGAACCACAATCATGATAACATGAGATTTGTCAGTTGCCACCTTAAAGAAGAAAAGAGCATGGAATCTGGTATTCCAAAAGGCAAAAGATAAAGGCTGGTAACAAAGGATAATAACAGGAAAAATTGATTAAAATTTCAGAAGGAAAAATTTGATTTTAATAAAATATAGGATTTCTAAGCATTTCTGATGTAAAGGTCAGAACTAAATAAACATCTTGAGATAAAAAGAAGTATGTAGGGACCCATGATTTACACACTAATAAGGGAATAAAAATGGAATGACCTTATAATTACAATATCTTAAATGATTGTGGCAAGAGATAAATATAGCAAAGGGCTTGGCTCATGGATGATTTTGTTCTGTTTTGATCGTCTTAGAAGAAAAGAAAAAAGTAACAACAGGAAACTAGATGGGAGAAAGAAAATAGGGATCTCTATCACATGACAGTGGTACATAATGTTAAGAGTATTTAATCACAGTTTGGGAGGATTGATATCCTATTAACCTCACTTTCATTTGATCAGATAAAGATTGAGCATAATTATACACGTATCCACGTACACATCTTAAAGATCTTGGTATAGAAATACATTAAACTCAGAAAGGTATTAAGCTAGGACAGGAAGAAAGGAGTGGAAATGAAGGCTTACATGAGAAGGAAGTATACATAAAGAAATTTTTCATTATTGAAACAAATTCAAATAGTGAAGAGAAGAATATGAAGGGGGGGGGGTCAAAGGGAAAGAGAGAGAAGAAAATTCTTTGATAGAGTAAGGTAAATGGAAGAAAAAGACCAAAACAGAGAAGAAACAGGTCACCTCATTCATGAATGATTCATCAGGCAAATTTTCTCTCTTTTCCCATCTTGTTATTTTAAGGAGGGAAATGGGAATAAAGAGAAAAAAAGTCCAAGGGAATATTGGAGCAGACAATACATAATTTATAAAAAACATGAATGTGAATGGAGTAAACTCTCCAATAAAATACAAGAGGATATCAGAATGTGTTAGCATCCTCTATAGTTCTATTTTTTTTGTGGGGAAATGGGGGTTAAGTGACTTGCCCAGGGTCACACAGCTAGTAAGTGTCAAGTGTCTGAGGCCGGATTTGAACTCAGGTACTCCTTAATCCAGGGCCAGTGCTTTACCCACTGTGCCACCAAGCTGCCCCCTTTTTTTAAATAGAATTTTATTTTCCAAAATATATGTAAAAACAAAATTTTAACATCAATTTTTAAGAAACTTTGTGTTCCAACTTCTCTTTCCCCCTCCATTCCCACCCCCCACCCACAGGAACTCAAGCAATTCAAAATAAGTTATACATGAGTAGTCATGGAAAAATTCCCATATTAGCTAGTTGTAAGAGAAAACAGTAACTGAAAACAGATGGAAACACATTTAAAAATTTTTTTTCATTTCCTCTTTGACAATTCCTTAATCTGAAGTTTGGGGTTTTTTTTACTGTTTTCCACTATATTTCTAATACAATGGATTTGAATCTATTTTTTGTTCACAAGAAACATATTATTAACATAAAGGTTCACATAGATTGTAAATGAGGGGCTGGAGAAAAAAACTATTTTGCTTCAACTGAATTCTTCAAATGTAGAATTAGTGATCATAATTTCAGATATAGTTGCAATAAATATAGATATAATAAAAAGATAAATGGAAAATTATATTTAAAGGTACCACAGATAATGAATCAATATTAATATTATGTTTGTATACACACATGAAATAGTAATACCATCTAAATGCAAATTAAGAGTTAATCAAGGGGCAGATAGGTGGCACAGTGGATAGAGCACCGGCCCTGGAGTCAGGAGTACCTGAGTTCAAATCTGGACTCAGACACTTAACACTTACTAGCTGTGTGACCGTGGGCAAGTCACTCCAATTGCCTCACTAAAAAAAAAAAAAAAAAGAGTTAATCAAATTGGAAAGAGAAATAGTAAAACAATAATAGTGGAAGACATCAATGTAATGCTTTCAGACCTACAACTAAATCATTACTAGATCCATTCACTAAAGGAGATCAAAGGAAAAGGAGCCATACTCATAAAAATAAGGAAATAAATGAATAAAAGAATTAATAATAGCAGCTATTTGCCTAGTAGTACAAAACTGGAAACTAATGCGATGCCTCTTATTGAGAAATAACTAAACAAATTGTGGCATGAGAATTTGATGGGATATTATTGTACTGTAAGAAATAATAAAATGGACAGTTTCAGAGGAAAATGTCAAGAATATTTATTTGATATGTAGTAAAATGAGTGAACTACAAGAAAAATTTACACAATGATGATGGTGCTATAAGGAAATTAGCAACTTTGAAAGACTTGAAAAATCTGATTAATGAAATAATAAATATGAATCTAGAGGACTGAAAAGGAGTCACACTATCCAATTTCTATAGGTGACCCATATTTATAAATGACATGTTATTTTCAAATTCCATCTTTTTCCTTTATTATTGCTTCTGATGGTTGGCCACCAAAAAAAGATACTTTATGCATTTTAAAATATATATATTAGACAAGGCAACTAGGTGGCACAGTGGATAAAGCACCGGCCTTGGATTCAGGAGGACCTGAGTTCAAATCCAGCCTCAGACACTTGACACTTACTAGCTGTGTGACCCTGGGCAAGTCACTTAACCCCAATTGCCTAACCAAAACCAAAACAAAACAAAACCAACCCCCCCCAAAAAATATATATATACATATTAGATAAGGGGCCTGTTAATTTAGTCTATGTCTAATGAATTTTTGATTATTGCTTAAGAATAGCTATTACTTTTTTTAGCATTATTTCTCTAAAATGGCTTTTCTTTTAAAATCAGAATTTAGTTCAGTTGAATTTTTAAAAACCAAGTATTTAGTAAATGCCTATTGAAACCTCAGCTATGAGGCCCTATTTTTCTGATTGGTGACTCTGACCAGCTCTGCTTTGCTGCACTCATAACTCAATTTATCCTTCAATCTTCTAGTTCATTTTCTTCAATTGATATACCACCTCCATGCAGATAGCCTCCTTATCTTCTTCACTTTTCAACTTTTATTCATATTTTTTCTTCTCTCATAAGAATTTAAGCACCTTGAAAGGGACAATCTTGCTAGCTTATATTTACATCTCCTACACTTAGCAAAATGTCTGTCACTTGGTGAGCATTTAGTAAATGATCGATCCATCTACATACATGTCTATTTATTGAACAATTGATTGATCTCCTGAGTACAAGATACTGGATTAGAGTATTTAAAGAAACTGTACAAAATGTCACTGAACTAAAAAAAAAATGGCAGAAATAAAACTGAAAGTAAGGGGAAAAAACCTATGACTCTTTAAATCAGGATTTCTTAAACTTTTTGCGTCATTGTCTGTTTTGACCATCTAGTGAATCCCATGGACCTCTTCTCAAAATCATACTTTTTTTGTTTTTCTGCCTAGATTGATAACTTAAGGAAAGATAAATTTGAGTTAGAGGTTGGTGAAAATAAATGTGTATTTTTTCCTATCCAAGTTCACAGACCTCCTCAAATTTGCTCATAGTGCCCTTGAAGGTCTGTGGGCCCCAATTTAAGAATCCCTGCCTTACATGTTGATTATTTTATATGCTGTAGGTCCCTTCAAATTGAATGGGAGTCACCAGCAGAACCAAATGGCATCATCCTTGGTTATGAACTTTTGCGGAAAACTTGGAATTCTTGCACTAGAGGCCAAAAAGTGATCAGGGACCAGAATGATGGGATCTGCAAGATTATGGAGTGTCAGAATCCTGACAATATCTGTGGACACCTGTGCTATTCTCCTGAATCTAAGGTACATCTTTTCAAGTTATTCCTTAAAGAAAAAAAATACCCTAAAATTTCCCAATGTGAAGGCTTTTTGAATCTGAATTCATAATATGTCTCCTGTCAAAAGAAACCTTTTGAAGGAAAAAAGCAGACTATTTATAAGGACACATCTTGCTCATGTGTATTTTATTCTTAACATTTATCACTATCTAGGAAGGAAATATTGGTTTATTTGGAATGATTAGCCAACTCACAAAATCTTGCCTAATAGAGTGAATTGGACCTTCTTTGGAACAAATGTATGAGGTTTCTACTCCAAGTGGGTGGTTGTTTATGTGACAATGATGGGTAGCCATGAACAAGACCTATCATGGTTTGTAAGAAATATTTTTAAATTATGGTCATTTGCAGATTAATGTTCATGTTAGTTGCAGTTTAGGATTTGGATCAATAATACAGTCAGACAGTAGGAGTCTGTAAATGGTTTTTATTGACAAATGATGCAGAAAATCCTTAGTTTGAAGGCAAGATTTAATATAATGAAATAATGTCCCTATTTGTCAACAACAGCATCACACATTCACTGACTAAAGCCATTACTACATTCACAAGGTTTTACTGTCCAAGTAAATGGTAATTAAGATAGTGAATTATTTTAGTGATTCACATAAAAACATATTGTGGCTGACAAATTTAGCAAAGAGATATCATCAAAGAAGGTTTGCAAAACCTTATTTTTTTATCTGACCTCAAAATTTGGTATTATGCTTAGGAATTGAATATTTTGGAAAATCTAACATATTCACCCTGATATAATAATAAATCATATCGTATTTTCCAGGGCCTATGCATTACTTAGGGGAAAGATTATAAAAATGTACATTTAAAGTGTTTTCTGGGCAAAAAGGTTATTATAAATAGAAAAGTAATACAAAACCATACATGTACTGCATGTCATCACCCTTTGTTTCATCATGTTCTTTCTTTTAAGGTAAAAGTTATGGTATGATTACATATGATTGTATGGCAAAGTGTACTGGTGAGTCAAAGAATGATCCAGTGAATTTGGTCAATGTGAAACATAAATGTGAATAACTTAAGCCAGAAAACTCTAATTCCTTAGTACTTGCTTTTATTTTTCTGAAGATTCTAGAACAGTAATTTCAAGACCAAACTTAAGTTTAGGCAGTAAACTAAGGGAAGAACTGGCCATTTGAAAAAAAAAAAAGCTGTTGTACCTTTTCTAAAGTAATCATAATGGTAACAGTTCCTATTTATTTAGCATTTCGGGGTTTTACAAACAGGGTTTCCTAAAAGCCTGAGTGTGGTTTCATTAAAACCTCACAAAGACTTTTTGGACAATCTGTATATTTTCTTTTGGTCAAAACAAACACAGAAAATCTTATTATTGTTGATGCTCCTGAATCTGTTGGAGGAGAAGAAGGAGAATTTTTCTATGGAGAAAGAGTTTAAACTGTAGCAAGCCATAAACCTGTGTACATGAGGATGTAAAATTAAAAATAAACCTGCTGACACTTCCTTAGTTCCAAATAACCATACTTTCATCTTTATAGGTACTTTAGAGAGACTCTACTGTCAGTCATCCGCAAGTTAGTAGATGGAATTAAGGAGTTGCAGTGGCAAAAAAAAATCACCTAGAGGTCCACGTTTAATTTATCCAGGTTTATTCTTAGTTGATAGTTCATCAGTGGTCCATTCTTAAATCCTTTTCACCTTGGTAGGATTTCCCAGAGCTTTCATTCAGTTAACAGAGCCTTTCTAAACCCAAAGTCACTTCCATGCAGTGATGAGGCATCAAAGTCAGACTCTAATGGAGGATATCTTCTGGGAGAACCAAGAAGAGTTAATAGCCACAGGCATTAGGTAAACACATGGCATTGATCTGAGCATCTCTGTATTTTCCAGTATAAAGTACTGAATTTGTTTCCTCTTACCTCCCATATTATTTGGTTTTTCACACCTAGCTTTTTAATATTTTAGAAAATGTCTATTAAAACTTAATGCTATATGAATAGGAATTTTAGTAAGTTATTTATAAATTAGTTTACCTGACAGACCATCACATAACTACAAGTACATCCATTTTACAAAATAAAGGCAAAAAGAAACAAAGCCTATCTCACTACAACTAAAATTTATATAGTCCATCATTTATGGAGAAGAGATATAGGCATAATACAGTGATAAGAAAAGGAGACAAGTTAAATCACCCTTATGAGACTCATGTATGCAAATACTGTCCAAAACTCTTAAAAAGAAAACATCACACCAGGCCGTTACCTATAATTCAGTAGTTACATTGCAATATAAAGAGATATCATTTTTAAATGATGCACTAAAGAAAACCTTATGGGTATTTTAAGGGTCAAGGACAACACAGATATAGTGAGGGAAAGAGACTAAAGTAAGCCAAACAAAATTCCAGAAGAAATGATTATTTATAGTTGCTCTATTTAGAGCCATGAAACATTCCACAATAACATATATTCTTTTCCCTGAAAAAATAAATAAAAGAGAAGAGAAAAAACTCGCATTTCAAATCCTGGAATATTTTGGATTCAACATAGTAGAACTTATGCATGTGCATATGAGTACTTGTGTGTGTGTGTGTGTGTGTGTGTGTGTGTGTGTGTATGTGAAATAGCATTAAAACATAGATTCTTCACCATGGGCTGGTAGAGTTCCTTATGGAGTCAATGAAAGTACTACTTTTTGAAGATTGTTTTCAGACAACAAACCAATAGTTTCAGTCCCAGTCATGGAAAATTCTAGTTCAATTATCTCTGAAGTACAACTCTGAAATTGAATTTGAAGGGCAGAAGCTTTTCTTTAGCCTCTTCCCTGGAACTTGCTTCTCCTGTTTGTTTTCCCAACCCCCCGCCCCCCAACATTCTTCATTATCTTACTCTTGGCTAAGAGGTATATTTTAGTAACCCAAAAAGTATCCCATGTCACTGTCCCCAAATTACATAGTAAAATTTTCGCTGTTGGACTTTTGGACCACTGACTTCAGTGGAATCAAAGGAAGAAATTATCCAGGCTCCATGACTGGTGATCTAGAAAGCAGGGCTCTAAGAACCCTTTATATTGCTTCATACAGTTATGAGGGAGCTAAATGGTATGGTGCAGTAGATAGAATGCTGGGCCTGGAATCAGGAAGATTTGTGTTCAGATCTGACCTCACATCTTTACTATCTGTGTGACTATGGGCAAATGACGATCTCTGTTTGCTTTAGTTTCCTCCTCTGCAAAATGGGCATAATAATATCACCTACCTCCTGAGGTTGTTGTAAAGCTTAAATGAGATAATTGTAAAGCACTTAGCACAGTGTTTGGCACATGGTAAGTCCCAAATAAATGTTAGCTATCATTATCATCATATGCAACCTCATTCCTGGAGTTAGGAAAAGGAAAAAGCCATTTGATTGTCTTTGCTTTTTTTCCTGCTTATTATCATAGTCCTAGCATTACCTGATTACATTTGATATTGTAGGCAGTTAATGCAAATTCTTTGGGCTTAATACCAATGCAAATAGCTTGTGATGATCCTAACAATGCTGCCAAAAAAAGTGCATTTCATAATTTACAACAAGTTGCAGATGATGGAGCTACCATGCATAATAATAGATTGAGAAATTACTTGAAGAGAAGTATGTTACATATGTTGTTAAAAAGAAATGGAACATTTTGTTGATATACTGAAAGATGAATGGCAGACTATCAATTCAATATTTCAGTATCACTGGACATAATGTTGAATGGAAAACTTTGAAGCAAATTGAAATAGGGAAGGGAAGAGAACAGTGTTGTATAATACAGTTCTAGATTTGGAGTTAGATGACCTGCTTTGTATCCTGACTTTGCCACTTACTCCTTCTATATCCATTAAGCTATTTGCGGGTGTCAATTTCCTCACCTGTAAAATGAGGGAGTTGGAATTAGTGTCTTCCTTTCTAGCTCTGTATCAATAAAGCCAAGATTAAAGTAATATATATGAGGGGGCAGCTAGGTGGCACAGCGGATAAAGCACCAGCCCTGGATTCATAAGGATCTGAGTTCCAAGTTGGCCTCAGAGAGTTAACACTTACTAGCTGTGTGACCCTGGGCAAGTCACTTAACACTCATTGCCCCACAAAAATAAATAAACAAATAAATGAATGAATGAATGAATGAATGGATAGATAGATAGATAAATAAAACCAAAAGTTATATATGATTCTTGAAGACAGATAATAATTTTGTTTCATATCAAATTAAGTCAAGAATGCTAGTATATATTAGACTAATTTTAAATGCCTTTTGATTAGATTAAAGAAGGTCATATATACACACATATACACATGTATGCATATACATGTATATACATATATGCATACATATAATTATAAATATAAATATGTATAGTCTCAATGAGCTGTGTCTGAATTTGCTGTTTTATATTGCTCACAAAAGAAAGGCAATATATTATAATGGATAGTGGGTTAGCTTTAGAGTCAGGAAGATCTGTGTTCAATCTCTGCCTTTGGTGCACATGTTCTGCTTGACCCTGGGCAGCTCAATTAACATCTTAATGACTTGGTGACTTTCTAGAGCAAAAAGTTACAGATGACTTGCCAATCTACAAGGATGGAGGGACTTTCTACTGCAGAGATTCCCTAAATTAATGAAAAAATAAATATAGAGTTGGAGGAGGGTAGAGGAGAGTAAATAGAAACAAAAGGAAATGAGTTTCTGAGTTCCTGAGTAAACTTCACACATGTGAATTATATAATTTATAATTTCTAGTATTAGTATGCAAGAAGAAGGTCATGTTGCTAAAGGGAGGATTCCAGGACTTTATTATCAATACCAAACTAATTTAAAGCTTCACTAAAAGACACAAACCATGGTCTTCAAACCAAGCCTGGATGACCCCTTGTTAAGTCTGTTATGTTGGCAATCCCTTTTCTGTATGGAGTTACATAGATGGCCAATAAGCTCCCTTCCGATTCTCAAACTGTATGGTGTGGGTTTTTTTTTTTCCATTCATTTACCTAGATTATTTGCTTCTGCCTATAAAGGTGCAGCTTTGAATTTTTAATTGAAGAACTTATGATATATATGTTGATACAATATATACAAACTAACACTCCCTTTAAAGAGCTGGGAATAGATTCCATATTTCTCTGTTTCTCTGAAGACCTTCATCAGAGTACAAGAGATGCAGACTTCAGTTGACAATGCGCAAAAGGAGGGAAATGGATAACAATATTTAAAAACAAATGCCTTTCTGCCAAATGAATTTTTCATCTAGCCACAGGAAGCATATATTCTAATTAAAGTAAGCCATGCAAGAGTAGAGATTCTGAGGTTCCTTTTTAGTGAGTGTTCAGCATGATTTGTTATGTATACAGTATGTTATTCTTTCTGCCTATAACTAAGTATGCAAATAATTATTTGATTATTCAAGCATATAATTTCCTTCCCAGTACCTAAAGAAAATCCAGAGTTAAAAAAGCTTTTCAAAATTCATTTCCATGTAAATTTTCTTTTTTTGAAAAATTGGTGCTCTGTGCTCTTTATACTCAAATTTATAGAAGTTTTTCTATGGTGAGACCTCACTGTTAGAAGATTATGGTTATAAATAAGGTCATAAGAGAACAATACTCATTTTCATTTTAAAATGAAGCAGAGGAATCCTAAACATAAAAATTAAAGATGCTTTCCACAGTTTCAGAGAGTTTTTTTTTTTTACTAAATGTCTAATCTTGAAACGTTTTAATAAAAGGTATTAAATGGGACCATTCATCTATATACCTAAATCAGTTCTACATAGGAAGACACAAACCTTCAAGAGATAATTCATATTTCTAGAGTGTTTTATTAGGGCAGCATAGTTGAAGGCTAATAGAAAAACTGTATGCTATCAGATGTCATTTATTGAATCTTAATCATGTTGGAGACACCACAGTTTTAAGAACGTTGTGGTATTTAATCCCTGCTTTTCACCTGGATTCAGATCAAGGGTTTATGTGAAAATGACTGATGGTTTTATGAGACAATACTAATATATTTAGCTGATATTCCTTATTTTTAAAAAAATACTTTCAGGTCTGTTGTGATGGAATTCTCTATGACCTCAAACCTGGTTATATTTGCTGTGAAGATAATTATATCCCATTTGGTCCTAATTCATCCAGAGTTTGTTGTGGTGGTCACATGCATGAGATGCAACAGAAACATCAGTGCTGCTCAGGATATTATACCAGAGTCCTTCCAGGTAAGAAAACATTTTTGTTAGTCAATTATCTTTGGCACGGTGGGACAGAAAAAGCAAATGGATCCATAAATTCCATGGATCACTGGAACCCCCCACCCCAATCCATTTCATTTAATTGTTTTAAAATGACTGAATCAAACCAGAGCAAATAGCATGTAGCCTGTCTTCCTTATTTTAATTCCATCTCTTCTTGTTTTAATTAAATGTGTGAAAGACTTTGAAAAGGAGAAATAAAAATTAGTATAAATATACCATATAACTGTATCTGGTTTGAGTACTCAAATACATTGAAGGATATATTGCCTCATCAGTATAAAAAGTTTTCCTCCATTGAATAAGATTGCAACCCCTCAATGACTTTCTCTCTCTCCCTCTGTATATATATGTGTGTGTGTGTGTGTGTGTGTGTGTGTGTGTATGTTGAATGATAGTTATTATAATGGGTACTATTTCTGTAGAGATCATAGATTTATAAAGCACTTTATGAATATTATCACATTTGAGCCTAAAAACCAAACTTGCAAACTAGGTTCCATATAATTATCCTCAATTTATATAAGGATACGGAGCCTTAGAGAAATGAAATAGCTTTCACAAGATCACACAAAGTGTCTGATGAAGTATTTTGATCCATATCTTTTGAATGAAAATCTACAAGTCAATCCACTTAGAAATGTTTTTTTTTTTTTCCTAAGCCCTAGTTCTATAAACTGAATCCCAAACAAGGGAAAGCTAGGTAACACAATGAATAGGTTGCTGGCCTTGGAGTCAGGAAGACCCCTCTTCCTGGATTCAAATCTGGCTTCAGACAGCTTAATAGCTGTGTGACCCTGGGCAAATCACTTAACCCTGTTTGCCTCAGTTCCTCATTTGTAAAATGAGCTTGAGAAATAAATGGCAAAATACTTCAGCATCTCTGCCAAGAAAACTCAAAATGGTGTCCCAAAGAGTCAGACACAATAAAACACTGAAAAACAAAAAAATGATGCCAAAATATGTGACCAATTCATTGGTTAAAGATCATGGTCAAAATGATTCAGGGGGCAGCTAGGTAGCACAGTGGATAGAGCACCGGCCCTGGAGTCAGGAGTACCTGAGTTCAAATTCAGCCTCAGACACCTAACAGTTACTAGCTGTGTGACCCTGGGCAAGTCACTTAACCCCAATTGCCTCACTAAAAAAAAACAAACAAAAAACCAAACAAAATTATTCAAATTAGTTGTATAGGGCAGCTAGGTGGCACAGTGGATAGAGCACTGGCCCTGGAGTCAGGAGTACCTGAGTTCAAATACAGCCTCAGACACTTACTAGCTGTGTGACCCTGGGCAAGTCACTTAACCCCAATTGCCTCACCACAAAAAAAATAAACAAAAACAAACAAACAAACAAAACAAACATAAAAAAAAATTAGTCGTATAAAAACTATTTGTATATAATTGATTTGTATATAACTAATGGTATAACCAAAATTTTTATTATGTTAACCATTTCATCTAGTTTGACTGGAATATAATATAGACAAAGCTATGGTGTATTAATTGAGAAATTGTCTCCATCTTGTGTATCTTTTCCAAACATTCAACTGGAACAAAATCAAAGAGTAAATAATTAAATATTATGTAAGCTTCTTGAAAGCAGTCAAAATGGAAGGAATGTCAGGAATCTCAGAGTTAGAAGGCATCTCCCGGGTTTTCTAATTCAATGCATAACTGAACAGGAATTCTCTATATAGCAATAACCCATTTCATAACATTTCAAGATATGAAGTCAATAGTGCAAGTACTATCTTCACTTTGTAGAAGCAGCCCTAAAAGGCCATGACTCCACCTATGATCACACAAATATTTAAGTATGGCAGAACATGAACCTGATTCTAAATCTTTTGCTCAATCCAAAATACACACTGCCTCTCACTACCCCAATAAGAAGTGATCCAGTTCTCACTGAAAGAACTCAAGTAAGGAAGGAGGAACACCCTAAATATTGATAAAGAATACTCCAGGGGACAACTAGATGGTGCAGTGGATAAAGCACCAGCCGTGAAATCAGGAGGACCTGAGTTCAAATCTAGCCTCAGACATTTGACACTTACTAGCTCTGTGACCCTGGCCAATTCACTTAACCCCTCATTGCCTTGAAAAAAAGAATACTCCAGGCCCCCGAAACAGCAATGAGTGGTGGGAGGCCCAGATGGGGAAGGGGCGCAGGCTCATCAGAGTTAAGAACCACCATAGCAAACAAAGTTCAGCTGGCGGGTTAATTAGCAAGTTAGCTTGAGGTTATCTTTGAACCAGAGAACAGGCCAGGTGAGAGAAAAACCTGCCATCCCTCAAACTGAAACATATGAGACCCCCTGAAGCTTGGGACAATGTAGCTCAGAAGTAGGACCCCAGTGGAAGAGGTCAAGTAAAAGTCAAGTAAAAGACAGCAAGATGAGCAAGCAAAGAAAGTTGAGAATTATTGAAAGTTTCTTTGGCAACAAGGAAGAGTGAGGTGCACCCTCAGAGGAGGAAAACAACCTCAGGGCCCCTACATCCAAAGCTTCCAAGAAAAATGTGAATTGGTCTCAGGCCATGGAAGCACTCAAAAGGGACTTTGAAGAGAAAGTAGTAGAGATAGAAGGAAGGCTTAGAGAGGTGGAAGAAAGAATGGAAAGAGAAAGGAGAGCAATGCAGGAGAGTCATGAGAAAAAAGTCAACAGCTTGAAAAGCAAAATGGAAAAGGAGATAAAATAGCTCTCTGAAGAAAATTATTGCCTAAGAATTAGTCCTGAACAAATGGAAGCTAGTGATTCTATGAGAAACCAAGACATAGTAAAGTAAATCCAAATGAATAAAAAGATACAGGGCAATATGAAATATCTCCTTAGAGAAACAGATGACCTGGAAAATAGATTTAGGAAAGAGAATTTGACAATCATTGGACTACCTGAAAACCATTACCAAAATAAGAGTTTAGACAGCATCTTCCAAGAAATTGTCAGGGGAAAATGCCCTGATATTCTAGAAGCAGAAGGTAAAATAGAAATTTTAAGAATCCAGCAATCACCTCCTGAAAGAGATCCCAAAAGGAAAACCTCCAGGAATATTACAGCCAAATTCCAGAGCTCCCAGGTCAAGGAGAAAATAGTTCAAGCAGCTAGAAAAAAAGGAATTTAAAGACTCTGGAGCTACAATAAGGATAAAACAAGATCTAGCAGTATCTACATTAAAGGAATGGACGGAATGGAATATGATGTTTCAGAGGGTAAAGGAACTGGGACTACAGCCAAGAATCACCTACCCAGAAAAACTTGTATAATCTTTCAGGGTAAAAAATGGGACTCCAATGAAAAAGAGGACTTTCAAGCTTTTGTGATGAAAAGATCTGAACTGAATAGAAAATTTGACTTTCAAATACAAGACCCTAGAGAAGCATAAAAATGTAAGCAGGAAAAAGAAGTCATGAGGGATATTAAAAGATTATACTGTTTACATTCCTACATGGGAAAATAATACTTATAAGTCATATGAAATTTCTCAGTATTAGGGCAGCTGAATGGAATACACTTAGACAGAGGACAGAGGTCTGAACTGGATATGAAGGGATGATATCTGTAAAGCATTTATTCTTTATTTATCCTTGTTTTTTGTGGGACAGGCAGGGTTGGGTGGCATATTTATAGGGTATGTTTGGTCTCAGAGCCTCCTGGGTCCAGGGATGTTGCTTTGTCCAGTATGCCACCTAGGTAACCCATGATGACATCTTTTAAATAAACTTAAGGGGTAAGAGGAATGCACTGGAAGAAAGTAAGAGGGAGAGGTAGACTGGGGAAAAGTAGCTCACATAAAAGAAACAAGAAAAAGCTTATGGAGGGGACAGGAAGAGAGGGAAGGTCTGGGGGAGTGAGTGAACCTTATTTTCATCAGAATTGGCTCAAAGAGGGAATAACATACATACTCAAGTGGGTAGAGTAATATATTTTGCCCTGAGGGAAAATGGGATGGGAAGGAGATAAGGGAGGGAAGGAAGGAAGGGCAAATTGGTGGAGGGAGCAGTAAAAAGCAAAATACTTTTGAGGAAGGTGAAGATGTTCTGCATAAATGCACATGTATGACATATTGAATTGCTTGATTTCATAGTGAGGGTTGAGGAGGGAGGAAGAAAATTTAGAAAACAGAATTAGCTCAAAAATGTTAATCTCATCAGAGTTGGCTCAAGGAGGGAATAACGTACACACCCATTTGGGAGGAGTAATATATCTAAACCTACAGGAAAGTAGGGGAGGAAGAGGATAAGGAGGGAAGGGTGAAAGAAGGGAGGGCAGGTGGGGGAGGGGGCAGTCAGAAGCAAAACATTTTTGAGGAGGAATAGGGTAAAAGAAGATAGAAAATAGAATAAATATCATGGGAAGGGAATAAGATGGAGGGAAACAGTTATGACAATTGATCATAATGGCAAAACATATGGCACCTACTTTGCTGGGCTATTGTGAAGAAAATTCTTTGTCAAGTTTAAGGGAGGGGCAGCTAGGTGGTCCAGTGGATAAAGCACCAGCCCTGGATTCAGGAGTTCCTGAGTTCAAATCCTGCCTCAGACACTTGACACTTACTAGCTGTGTGACCCTGGGCAAATCACTTAACCCCCATTGCCCCACAAAAAAAAAAGAATCAGTTCAAGTTTAAGGTACTATTTAAAAATTATGATGAGGGGGCAGCTAGGTGGCACAGTGGATAGAGCACCGGCCCTGGATTCAGGAGGACCTGAGTTCAAATCCGGCCTCAGACACTTAACACTTACTAGCTGTGTTACTCTGGGCAAGTCACTTAACCCCAATTGCCTCACACACACAAAAACAAATTAAAAAAAAATATGATGAACAGGATGCTATCAGAACAAACCTGGAAAGACCTACATGAACTGAAGCAAAGTGAAATGTACTGTATACAAAATAATAACAGTAGTGTAAGATGATCTGCTGGGAAGGACATGGTTATTTTCAGCAATTCAGTGATCCAGTATAACTCTGAAGGATTTATGAGAATTGCAATCCATCTACAGAGAAAGAACTGATGATATCTGAAAACAGATTGAAGCATAATTTCATTTTGACAGTTCCTTAATCTGAAGTTTTGTTTTTATCTGTTTTCTCTCACAACCTAGCTAATGTGGAGATGATTTCCATGACTACTCATGCATAACTTATATTGAATTGCGTGAGTTCTTGGGGTGGGGGGTGGGAAGGGAGGCAGGGAGAGACGTTGGAACATAAAGTTTAAAAAAATCGATGTCAAAATTTATTTTTACATGTAACTTGGAAAATAAAATTCTAAACAGAAAAAAGAATACTCCAAAAGAAGAGCTGGTTCCTAGCTGAACAGGAGGGCAACAGGCTAGCATATATTTGGTAAACATCATATTTTCAATGATCACAATCTTTCTATTCTAGGAGCCTTTCTTTTGAATCCCAATATTCTCTGTCAATAGTGGCACAATGCCCCATCTACTAAGATTTCCAAAGAATTTATAGAAAATCTGCTTTACCTGTACTGATTTTTTTCTAGTCCTTAAACAAGGATTTTTTTTGCTATCATTTTATAACAAAAATAGATTTCCATGGTATTTTTTAGATATTGTGAGGATGTCAGGTATTTGTAAAAATGTATTTAGGTTGTTGCTGAAATCTTAGAGTCTCAGTCAAATGATATAGACTCAAAATGTTATAACCAAAAAGAAACAAAAAATAAACTTCTCTTTAATTTATGACATTTTACATTTATTTTGATGCTTTTATTTCCTAACATATAATATATGTTACAAGGTTACCATTAAAGCTGAAACATTTATATTCTTTAATATTCCTATCTAGAAATTGCAATGCATCTTTCAAGTCTAATTGTTCCAGCAAATTATGCAGTTCTCTATTTTCTTCTTTTTTATCTTTTTTTTTTTTTACTTGTCTTGCTCTGGAAGAGGAGTATTAAAGTTTCCCATGATCATTGTGTTACCTACCCTGGCCTTTTGGAATTCAGCTCATTTTTCCCTTCAGAGCATCTTTCTACCCCTCAATTCATTCCTGTAACATCACCCCTGCTCTGTTTGCATTTTCCTCCTTCTTCTGTCTCCACCCCTTGATGAATGCTTGTTCAATGCTTCACTGTCCTCTACACTCATGTTTCTCTTCTCCTTCTCATGTTCTAAGTCATGTATTGCCAATATCCAAGCTTGGACAATTTCCATAAAACCAAGCTGAGTCCACTACAAAGTTATGTTACATAATCTCAACTGGGTCCTCATGAAGCAATGCATTCTTTTTATAGTTCCTTAATGAATTTATTATCCCAGTAACTGCAGCAAAATGTTTGAAACCTTTTCTACTTTCCTCAAACCTACTATGGGTCTCCTAACCACCTTCTCAGCTGAGGTCTTTACCTCATATTTTCCTGAAAAAAATTTAGGCTACTCACTGAAAGCTTCTTTTCTCCTCATCTTCATTTTACTCAGATGCGTTCTACAAATATCTCTTCCTTCATGCCTTTCTCTCATGAATAGGTAGCCCTTTTCCTTAACAAAGGAAACTCTTGCTATTCATGTATTCTTGGTCTCATGCCATCTCATTTTCTCCACAAGATACCCGCCTCTATTATTTCCACTTTCTCAATAATTTTTGCCAAAGCATCACACATATCCATCTATCCCCACTAGTTATTATCCTCAATCTCTCTGTCCTGTTATGTACTGACTCCTTGAGAAAGATATGGACAGTTGGTAACTTCATTTTCCTTCCTCTCATTCTTCTAAAGCCTCTGCAATTTGGCATCCAAATCCATCATTCAACTGAAACTGACTTCTCTCTAAAATTAACAGTAGTTTCTTAATAATGAAATCTTTTATGCTTTTCTCAATCTTCATCCTTCTGCTTTTCTATGTAGATTTTGACAATGTTAAATATTCTCTTTTCCTAGACATATTCTCTCCTATCCAAGTTTAAATGACAATATTCTCCCCTGGTTCTCCTCCTATACATCAGAACATTCATTTTGAGTTGCCTTAGCTGAATCTTCATCCAGGTCATTTCCTCTAGCTGTAGGTGTCTCTTGAGCATTTGTCCCAGCTCCATTTCTCTGTATATAGTACCTTAGTTGTTTTATTCATCTGCTCTCATGGGTTCAGTTATTATCTCTTTGTATATAATTCCTTGATCTATCTATCCACCCCTAGCCTTTCTTCTGACCTTCAGTCTCTAATCACTAACTGCTTATTGGACATCTTGAAGTAGATGTCCTGTAGACAGCTCCAACATATACAGAATAGAACTATTTCTCTTTCTTCCTAAGCTCTCTCTTCCTCCTGCTTTCCCTATTATTGTCAAGAGCACCATGGATCACTCATAACCTAGGCTCACAACCTATGTGTCATTCTCATTATCTCATTCAAATCCACCACATATACAATCTGTTGCCAAGTTTTGTCATGTCTACATTCCCAACATTTATCATATATTCCCTTCTTTCCACTCGCATTATAATCCCTGTAGTTCAGATCCCTATCATATCATGTCTACACTAGTGCAATTGCATTCTGGGTGGTCTCCTTGCCTTGTCTTGTTTCTCCTCACTGCAGTGTATTGTTGACTCAGCTAGACCTAAGTGATATTCCTAAAGTACTAGTCTGATTATGTCACTGCCCTACTCAATAAACTCTGTCTGCTCCTCATTATCTCCAGGATCAGATGGCTTTTCAAGTTGGCACTGCGTTTTTTCCTTTCTTTATATTTAAGTGATTAGGACAGTGTTTGACACATACTACTTAATAAATGTTTATTTATGTACTTGTTAAGGGTAGCATCTGCAGCTAGATTTAAATCTTACTTTTTAATTCTTTTTTTTTTTGTAGATTATCCCTTTTTCTTTCTGTTCCTTATTGTCCTACATATAATAAAATGTTCTACAGTGCTGGATCTCTCTATGTTCCACAATAACTGGGCATTTTTTCTCCATTCCAATCTTGTGGCTGACCAATTTCCTATCCTTTGATTCACTAAAGGCAGGGGAGGAGACAAGTCTAACCAAAACAATGCCAAATAGATATTTCACGAGCTAATGTCAGATATTGCCAAAGTATCACACAGTTCCAAGCACAAGGGAATGGCAGGCAGAGCTAAGAGCAAAAAGCAGGTAAATGGCTTTGTTATTATTTTTTCTATAACAATTTCCCTTTTTGTGACATTTTTCCCCTTTTGAGTACATTATTTGATTAATTTCTCATTGTCCCATTGTGCAGGGGGTAGCTAATCCTAATGGCAACTTCTCCCTTACTCTTCTATCTTGTTGGAATCTCCTTTATTTTACCTTTGAGGAAATGGATGTCCAGGTATCATAAATCACTTTGCCAATGTAATATCTGTAACAGCTGAGATTAGAACCCATCATCTGACAATCAATACATTATTTTTCTATTATATATTTGTATACTGCTTTCAGTAAATTAATGTGTATGTTAGAATATTTTAACTACACGTCTTGTCTTCTCATTTAAATAGCTCTAGAGAATAATAATTATGGGGGTAAGAGTAGAGGAGGGAGAGGGAGACCTCTTTCTGAATTATCCTCAGTTTTCTAAGAAAGGGGCCTACCTGAAGGTTAATATGTTTATTTCAATACACATTGAAAATTTGGAGAGAAGTTAGACTTTGCAACTAACTTTTCAATCTCCAGAAAATTCCCTCCCTCCCTCAAAACAAGTGATTACTTCTATTAGTGTTGTGAGGTGTTATGCAAGGTGGTTTCAACCTTTCTTAACCTTAAGGTAAAGTGTCAGTTTCAGAACCAAAGAATTTCTCTTGTTTTTATTTTAAGAAAAGCTATTTTTAAAGTACTTTCCCCCCTAATCTTATTTATTGCAAACCCCCAAAGCAATAATTAAATGGACCTTGAAGGCCCATAGAAGATTTGGCATTAGGTGGTTAGTTAAACAAACCTCTTTGCAAGTAATTTTCAGGTCAAGAGCTAAAGAAACTGCATTGCCCATGGGTTGGCATACACTCTCTCTGCTCTGAAACCTTTGAATTTCTGCCAAACCATTCAGCATACCGCGAGTTCCAATTCCTTGTAAAGTAATTCATATATCACACTATTAGAATGCCTAGCATGATGTCATCAGAAAAATGCCATCACATGGAAGGATCAGAGAAAGTGTTTTGCCAGTCTCATTAATCTCAATGTACCGAAATGGTGAGATTATATTTTTTGACCTCTATCCTCATCCAGAAGACTGTGTTAACTAGTTTAACACTGTTTACACCAGAAAAGAAAGCACAGTGACCCTAAACCATCTTGTATCTGAAAGCAATTCAGATTGCATCAGTGTTCTGCCTATTCGAGACTGAGAACTGGAGAGGCATTTTGATATCTCTGGATTAATCAGAAACTTGCTTAATAATATTTATTTCAGTCTGTTTTACTCTTTCATTTTCTATCTCCCCTTCCCCTTAATTTCTCCCCCCCCCCCCCCACTTTATACCAGAGGACACCAGCATGAACAATGCTGGTCATTTTTTCCCTTTTTTATATAAATATGCTAATAACCCCAAGCTAAATGTTAATGTGGGTCATTCTTTGATAAGGATAACAATTAACTGGTAAGAATGCATGGTAGCTTTCAGAGAGAAAACATTTTCAAGCCTGGCTTGGAATGGATCCCATTTTGAGAGGTTAATGAGAAGGTGAATGATCCTTTGTATCTTATGTCTAATAGCCCTTTTAAAAAAATCAGTTTTAGTTCCCATTGATGTAACCCACATTCCCTGTTATTAAGGCCTTTCTTCCATCAGTAACTAAATTAGATTCTGAGGAATTCAGGGAAATATGGCTCAAGTATCTAAACTGATGAATATCTTTTTATACTCGAGTTCTCCTTGCCTTTTTGTTGATTATTGCCTTTACCTGATAAAGCTACATCCATGCTAGGCTCTAAGCATACACAGTTCCTAGGCATTAGTTAACAGGGTAGGTAGTACTCACGCTCTGTTGTATACTATGCTCAAGACATAAAGATTACCAGTCTGGGAAACTAGTTTCCCTTGCTGCTAAAAATCAAGAAACAGATAGTTGCATCTAAGCTCTCAAAGGGAACATGCAAATTTAGCAATTTATATTGTGATGTGCTTCCCCACTTCAACTACACTATGATCATAATAAGCCTTCATTACAAAGGGAAGAAGGTGCATTCTTTAAATTGTGGGCTGGTGTTTGGTTCCACATGCCTTCCACATAAAGTTCAAATAATTTTGCCAGTGATTTTTACCTGGCATTCAAAACCCATTACAACCTGGTACCTTATTTTATACTACTCAATGAGCTCTAGCCTTCAAATACCAGATATATGTGTGTGCTTCACCCTTTTACTATACTCTCTTGATTTACCTGTCATCCCCTCAGGCTATGGGACTTTATCTTTCCTTTCTTTCATATCTAAATTCCTTGGTGGGGGGAACAATCTGCACATGTTGCCTTCATTTCTTCTTCTCATTTTTTGATTACAGCTTCACAGCTCACTAAAATTGCTCTCTCCGAAGTCATCACTGATCTCTTAATTCCTAAATCCAATGGCCTATTTTCAATCCCCATGCTTCTTGACTCCTCTGCAGCATTTTAAACTGGGAATCATGCCCTCCTGGTTACTTTCTCTTCCATGAATTTTCAGAAGTCCTCTCTCCTGATATTCTTCCTACCAGTAAGGCACCACCCTCAGTCTTCTTTGTAGGATTTCAACCATATTCTGACCTCTTACTATGGATATCAGCCAAGATTATTTTTTCTTTTCTTTCTCTACCCTCCTTCTTTATGCTTTTATCAGCTCCTTCAGATTCACTTATCTGTCTATAGATACCTCACACATATGCACACACACACATATATATCCATGTGTGATATACATTAATATGTAAATGTTTGTGCACATGCATATATATACATATTACACAAATGTATCTACACATATACAAACGTGTACCTATATACAGTGTATCTGTATTACACACATGCACCTGAATGTATGTCTGTGATGTGTATATGCTTGTGTGTGTGTGTGTGTATGTGTGTGTGTATTTCTAATCCTCACAATTTTTGGTTTCATCTTAAAACAACAGGTGAAATATGTTGTTCAGATGATGAACACCAAAGGGTTTCAGTTGGCATTGGGGATTCTTGCTGCAAGAACTTCCCGTACTCTACCTCAGGAAACCAGATCTGCTGTGCTGGGGTATTGCATGATGGCTATCAGCAACAGTGCTGTGGTGGACAGATGGTGAGCAAAGAGTTGATCTGCTGTGGTGGTGAAGAAGAGGGCAGGGTACATATCCGGCTTCCAGGTAATGTGGTCCTTTAATGTGCATGTGTAGCATAAAATTTAAGGTCTTGGAGAATAACTCACCCTACCCTCTGTCATTTTACTGATAAAAGCCTTAGGGAGGTTGGGTTACTTATCAAAGAACAGAGACCCAAAGAGCTAAAACCAACTTATTCTAGATCCCACAATAAAATGACCACAGATCTGAGATTAGAATTCAGAACTATGATCTTTTCTTGCTCTTTATCTGAAATATACTAGTATCAGACCAGTGTAGACATACGGATTTTCCTTTTTTTTTAGATAGACACTGATTAGACATTGATCTCTCACTTGTAGGTTACAGACCCCACTTTTTTCTTTTTGTTGTTGTTGTTCAGTCATTTTTAGTACACATGAGTGTAACATAGGATAAATTGTCAGTTACTTTGTCAAAATTTAAATGTTCTATGTCTACAGCATTGCCCTAGTCTACTAGTCTAGTTATTCTACAAAAAAGAAATTATATTTAGCATGGTATGACTGCTTTTTTTTTTAAATGAAGCCATGCTGACTTTCAGTGATCACTAGTTCTCCTTCTGAAGGATTCACAAACCAACCCTTTACCAAGGCTTTCTAGAATTTTACCAATACTAGACATCAATCTCTCATTGATAGGTTGTAGACTCTACCTTTTTCCTTTAAAAAAAGATATTTCCCTTTTCCAGATGTGTGTTATCCATTCCCTCTAAGATCTTTCAAAAATTACATTCCCTAAGTAGTTACTCCTACAAGTTCCTTTAGTACCCTAGAACAGGACTTCTTACACTTTTTCCACTGATGACCCCTTTTCACCTGAGAAATTTTTATACGCCCCTGGGTGTTGGTGGTTTGTCCTTCATT
The DNA here is from genome assembly GCF_019393635.1 of Dromiciops gliroides. Lineage (NCBI taxonomy): Eukaryota > Metazoa > Chordata > Mammalia > Microbiotheria > Microbiotheriidae > Dromiciops > Dromiciops gliroides. Next base: position 116,962,705 of record NC_057864.1, on the reverse strand, counting down.
CTGGAAGAGGACAATTACACCATGGTGATGTCATGACTTGCACTGGATTGGATTTAAGTGACAAAGGTCTGTACAAGGTCACCAACCTCATTCTCTCCTCCAGAGCCATCTGGCTCCAGTGGCAAGATATTCATTAGGACAACTGGAGATGGCCCCAGAAGTTTAAGGCAACTGGGTTTAAGTGACTTGCCTAGGGTCACATAGCTAGTAAGTATATAAGATGAGATTTAAACTCAGGTCCTACTAACTTAAGGGTCAGTGCTCTATCCACTGCACCACATAGCTGTCCCACATAACTCAAGGTTTATGTATATATTAAATAGGTATATGTAACCTTTTATTATTAGAAAATTTTTCTTGACCCCCACATTCAGTTATGTGACAATATGGGGTCAGGAACCTCAGTTTAAAAAGCTTTGCTAGAATGTCATATGCCCAGGCCTGGTGACTTAAATTTATTGAGAGAACATAATGTTACCTTGCTATCTTCTCATTATATCAGGGTTTCATTGCCTTCTAATGATTTCTGTTCTTTCCTTAAGAGTACAAAGATTATTCTCCTTGGAAAGGAAAACTAAACTAAACTAAGAGTTGAATAGTTAGTTATCATTCTCCCATTCATTATCATCCCTCGATCAATCAGAAATAGTTAACCTATTTCTTCTTTGTTGTCCTTAACATTGGCCAACAGCTACAGGATATTCTAGGCCTTGGGAGTAATAACACAATTCTTATAGGACTAAGCTGTTCTTTCCTATCCATCTTTAATTACTAGTCATTTCTTGTTTCTACATTTAAAAATATATATGATTTGGGCACTGAAATAAATTTCATTGGCAATTTCCCTTTTCCTCTTTATTAAAATTATTTCTCCAAATGCCATCAGAATTTAATTCTTAAGAGTTTCCCAGTCATCTATCTTTGTCCAAATTCTGAAAAAAAAGAACATTGGAATTTGCATATCTTTTCTCTTAAATGTTTCAAATCTAATCTCTCTAAATCTAGGTTACCAGTCATATCATGCCCAGATTCCTTCTACGTATCTATCAGGAATCTTATGATAGAATGCTCATTTGCCCTTAATATATTTTTTCTTTTTTTTTTTTTTTTTTGCGGGGCAATGGGGGTTAAGTGACTTGCCTAGGGTCACACAGCTAGTAAATCAATTGTCTGAGGCCAGATTTGAACTCAGGTACTCCTGAATCCAAGGTCGGTGCTTTATCTACTGCGCCACCTAGCCGCCCCCTTAATATATTTTTGTATCAAAAGCCTTCCTTGTTCTGAAATAGCAGCTCTTTTCATCACTTTCTTAAGCTTTCCAAGAATTAAATGAGCATTAATCCATATATTTCTCAGCCACTCTGATTTTGGTGAGAGAGCTCCAGCAGTTATCAGGATAGTTGAATTCTCTTAACTCAATAAACATTTAAGTGCCTACTATGTGTCAGACACTGTGATAAGTGCTGAGGATGCAAACAAGGAGCTTAAAATCCAGTGGAGGAAGAAAACATACAAAACACAAATCTCTACAATATTTTCTATGACAGATTGGTGATCTCTTTTATCATTATTTAATTCTTCCTTCTGTCTAAGTGGTCTGCAATATACAATCACCCCAATATTGCTTATCATTTTCCCTATGTTCTTACTCAACCAAATGTTTATTACTATGATTCACCATTTGTTTTCCTGAATTACCCTGTATGAGTACAGTTTAATAGGTAATGCTGTTCCACCCTTTTGTGACCTGTGTTCCTTTTGAATAAAGTATACACTTACAGAGAGTAAGAGTATTCCAGTCATGAGTCTGAGCCTATCATATCATCATAATTAATATCTGTGAAATCCAATTTGCCTTGAATTAAAATCCCTAGGTCGCCTTCTTTATTACCCATAGTTTGAACACTTTATATAGACCTATGAAGCCAAGGGTTTTACTCCTTGCACTCTTGTTGGCTCTTGCCTCCTATGAATTGTTGCTATTCTTCTTCCTATTACTCTTTTTGGTCTCAGGCTTATCAAATCTATATGGGCAACTGACTTTATTCCATTCCCTTTTTATATTAAATACCTCTAGATTATTTCTTGGCAAGATTTCAGACACATTTTTTTGCCAGTCCTTATTAGGTATCTTTGACCAAGAGCTCATCATCCTCACCCTCTTCATATGATTCTCCAGAACTAGGTAGTGTTTGTCAAGTTTGACATCTCTCAGGAGGCTTTCCATTATAGCCTGCAACTGTAGTCCATAAAGTCATCTTCTGTTGCTTGTCTCAGGTCAGTGAGTACTTACCTCAGTATTGCTCATCAGACAGTCATAAACTACCACTCTTCTTCCTCTGACCATTACCTTACTGGGTGGTTTCACACCTGATGACAGACTTGTCTCTTTCCTCTAGGGATAGTCCAGCTCTCCTTCATCCTATGACCCCCATTCATTATAACCCTTACATAGCTCCAATGGTGTGTTTTCTTTTTTTCTTTCTCTGTGCCACATAATTCTACAATGTAACCTTTTGCTATAGGAGAAGCTTCCTCTCTGTCTTCTCCAATCCTCTTTACTCCTCGTTTTCTCCTTGGAGCATCTCTTACACTCTTCCAAGGGATATTTCATCTTCCCTGATAATTTATAGAATAGGAGAAGCTTTCCTCTTTTTCCTTCTCCTTTGCACTCCCAAAATTAAATAGGGAATTTAGCAATGTACTCTGGAAACTATTCCTTTTCGATTAAAAGAAACCAGGAAAAAAGAAATATTATTAATGCGGCCACTCAGACCCCTGTGGTCAGTGCCGAAATTTCTCTTTAGCTGCCTGTGCAGATGCTTAAATTAGGACTGATATCCCCAAGATGCCTACAGGGTTATCACAGAATAAATGGCCATAACATTACTAATTTTCCTAAATTTACTTATGCCAGCTCAGCAATATTTGCCTTTAACCAGAACTGCCTTCATGTTATTATAATCAGACATGCAGAATAAGGATAAAAAAACCATTTGGGGGCAAATCATACATTATAACTAGAGAATATACACATAAGCATAGGTTTAGAGAAGTGAAATCATCTTACAATCTGTAGGTGCCCCTACCCCACAAAGCTGAGAGTGATCTTCTGTATTTTCTTCATTTGTTTTGTGTCATAAAGCCCTTTGGCAGTCTGGAGAAGCCACTAAGTTCCTTCTAAGAGCAGTTGTTTTTTTTAAATGCATGGAATAAAACATAGGATTGCAAAGAAGATAAATTTTATTCAAATAATTATATATATATATGTAGTTACATATATACATATATATATATATATATTTTTACATATGTATTATGTACACACACACAAATACATACACCATCCCTGCCCCGAATTCCTGGACTACAAAGAACTCTCTGCATTAGATGGTTAGCAGAAGGCTTCCTTAGTTGTCTTCTTACCCCTCAGCCCCTTAGCCTCTGCTATGACAATTGTTAATGAGTCTCTGCTTTATTACTGGGGTAAGATTTTTGAAATATAGCATGGTGATGATTCATTTTATTCTGTTGATACACCAACAGGACTTGCTGTTTTTTCATAATTTTCTTCTCTTCTTCATCTCCCTCAAATACCCTTCTCCCCCACCCCACCACTGTCTTTGTGAACCCTCTACCTTCTATGCCACATCTTCTGTGTGGAAACGTGAATCCGGAGGTAGAGCTCCTGAGCCAGGCCCTCTCTCACTGTATGGCATTGTGTGCCTGCCATGAGACCAGGCTGGCTCGTAAAACATCTCTTTATGTACTTTATTACTTAAACTCTTTTATTTGCCTGCAGGAGCCCTTTAACAAAATCACATTGAATTGACTTTCTCACACCAAATCAAATCTCCCTGGTCCCAGTTCAGTTGTCTTTGTCAATATGTATTTTATAAATGGAGTGAATTAACAGATGCTGTTGGAACAGAAGTGCTGGGGTAGCGTTTATGTTTTTAGTGCTCTCTCTGGGCAGATGAGTTGTGTGGGAGTGTAATACAGGTATCTGGGGATGAAAGTCATGTTCTTCATTTCAGTGTATATGTATTCTTAACCATTTTCTTTGAATATATATAATAAGCAGTTTTATTGTTCTTTTCTTTGAACGTTTGTTTATATGGCACTACCAATTACACCATTAATCTTGGGATGGACTTGATGACATCTCTTGGTATTAAAGAATGAAAATTACAACCTTTCTATCATTCAGAAAGGTTGGCAAAGAAGGCTTTTTTTTAAGTAGCCTATGTGAAACCAGGGAAGGTGTATATTGAGAATATGTTACCTGCTCATTTCTATAGTGAATTCTGAAAATACTATGTCTAGGGTTTCTTTATTACCATATCATCCTGAATTTGACTTCTTACCTTGTCTAGTAGTGCCTTCAGGATAAATAGTTCCTATTGTTTAACAAAGGTATAGGATACAATAAGAGCGTGCCTGGGGATTTTGCAAGCTGGGATTTGTTGCTAACTGAGCTCCCATTGTGTAAAAGTCATATTGAAAGAATATTTTCTGGGAATATTTTCACGTTAGAGAATGAGTTTTTGAAAACTGTAAAGGATAACAATTTTTTAAAGGTTGTAATATATCTTTTTGTCATTTTTACCATTCCACACCCTCCCGCCCTCATACCTTGGGGTAGTGGTAGTGGTGACCAGAGAGACATCTACTGGTGTAGGCAAGCATGGATATCATCCTATACTTCTTTGGGACAATTTTCAAAGTATGAAAGACTAAAAAGAAGCTTCAGCTAGTCTTCTTCTTTTTTCCCACAAGGAATAATGCTTCTGGCTGGTAGACTTTCATGTAATGGTTGCTCTCCAATATCTCGATGTTTAAACTGCTGTAGTTACAGCCCTTGTGGCCATACCTTGACTCCCAGGAGTAGCTTGTCTGGAATCCTAGATTTGTTCGTTTGTTTTTAATTTTTTTTTTTTTGGTCTTGACTTGGAAGTAGAGGCTTTGAATTCTCATTTTTCCTTTAAATATATAAACATGTGTTTTTTTCTTCCAGATTGACTAAATTAGTAATCATCAGCCAGCTGTGTTTGTAAATTCCTTTTCAGATCTGGACATTAAATAATTGTTTGTGAGGGAGGGCACTGAGCCGATGTTGTGAGTTATAAATTCTTCCCTATGCTGCTTTCTCATTGGTGTCAAATGTACTGCAAGCCTTCCAGAGAAAGACAGTATATTTTGGTTGATCTGGAAATGAAACAGTAATTCAATGAATACTTATCACTAAAATAAAATCTACAACTTGTTCAAAGATATTCTTTATCTCTGCAAATTTAATGAAGAGACTTTGGAAGAATGGATCAATCCATCAATAATACATGACCTATTTTGTTTGTCTTAGGGCACATTTAAATTTGTGCATTCTCAGTGTCGAAGTTCAAGAGTCAAGTGCTACATGTGATAAATTAGGTAGGGGTCAAAAGTTATTGCAATGCAGTTTCGGAAGATTGTCTGTCTCTGAATTTGCAGCTCATTCATGCTGAAGTGATGCACTATGGGAATTACTACCAAACTCTGCTCTGCAACATCTGCTCTCCCTAAGTGAGTTAGTGCACGTCAGACATCTTTATGTCAGAATATTGCAGTGATGGATGCAGTCCTCAGAAAATGCTGCATAAAAATCTGGTGTGCCGTTCTGGCCATTAAGTGAAATTACTATTTAAATTAATGGCACTGTCACAGTTTATCTGTGCAAAGAATGAACGCTGATTAGGGTATTAAGTAATTAGCAATTTATCACACTGGAACAAGGTTGATAATAATTAAAGAAGTAATGGTTTACCAAAGAAACTAGAAAGAGAGTCACTTCTTGTTATGTGAGTGAAATCTTGGCTGAAAAATTAAATTCCCTTAAACAAGATGAAGCCCTTTGTGGAAGAAAGCATTTTTTCCAGTGTAAAAACAGTTCATTATCAAAATTTTAGTTGGCCTGTCAAAAGTCCCTCAGAGCTATCAGATGGTTGGTTATGAGTTTCAAATTAGGTCAGTGTCTGCATTTTGATTTTATACTTAAAACATGTGGAAACTATAGAGTAATTTAAGGGAAAAAATGTATTCTACTCTCTGAAAGGCCAGTTTTCACATTTTGATTGCTGTTTAAAATAGTAACATGTATTGTTATAAGAAAACTGCTGGAGAAAATGACAGAGAATCCAACGTTGTATTTGAATGTCTGATTAGAGGATAACTGAGAATTGTCCAAAGAAGAAAAATATAGGGATGCAGATTTTTTTTCTTTCTTATTTTCCAGTGTAATCAAAGCTCAGGCAGCAGAGATAATCCTGCTCTGTTTGTTTGTTAAAGAATTCTTCTTGTTTATTTATTAAAATAGCCAAAATTATCACCTAAAATCCTGAGGAAAAATAACTAGTCTAACTTTAAACTCATTAGTTCTTTGAGAGATTAATAAACAAAGTCCAGTGTGTGTGTATATGTGTGTGTGTGTTTAAAGTTGTATGTGATATAATCTTTCAGAGAACTTTCAGTTGAATTTGACCTAAATCAGAACTCAGTCAAACCTGTGGTTTCATTTGTTCTGAAATAAAAGCATAAAAAGAGATTAAATGGCAAACTTTAAAAATAAAAATTTAAAAATACTATCAATACTATTAGTTTTCTTTAGGAATATGTGGAGAGCTTCCTTCTTTAAGAACTATGACCAGCCTGAGCCTTCCTCTGATGATAGACATCCTCAGTGAAGAAGGCAACCCTTCTCAGACTATTTATACTGAGTGATTTTTGTTTTTGTTTTTGTTGGGCAATGAGGGTTAAGTGACTGGCCCAGAGTCACACAGCTAGTAAGTGTCAAATGTCTGAGGCCAGATTTGAACTCAGTTCCTCCTGAATCCAGGGCCAGTGCTCTATCCACTGCACCACCTAGCTGCCCCTATACTGAGTGATTTTTGTCCATGACTTTCCATTAAATCTTCCTCAGAGTTTCGACCCAACATGGTAGAGGCTTCTTCTGCAGCTTGTAATATAATAATTATTATTAACAATGAAAATAATTTCAATGAAAAGTATACCTCATTTATCAAATTTAAAGTTGTCACATCCTTCTGATCTAGATTCTGATAGAATAGGACTATAAATTATGTCAGATTTTAAGTGTCAGAGAGTCCCCTACTCATGTCCGGGGACATAGGCCTCTCAATTTCTTGCTTCATCTAGCCCTGTATTGATATGTTTCTATCATGTCTGTTCTTATTTGCTTAAAAATTTAATCATGCTTAAATGACACAAAAACAACCAGTTGATTTGGCCAGTGCATAGTCCAATCAATTCAGGAAAAAGAATAGCCAAATCATTTCTTTGACTGAATTACCTTGTTCATTCTGTCACATGATCAGTCTAAGGAATCTCACGTGGACACAGAATTTCCATATACCCCTGTCTCTCTCGCTAGGCTTCTCAAGCTCAAGGGTTATGCTATCTCTAGTTTCCTCTGTATCATCTCTCCCCAGTGTTAAGTTTATCTAAATTTGGGACTCCATGTATTCCTTCTGCCTGGCCTATGAGCAAACCCCTATATGTTCAGGTGATTGTTTCTATTTTTCCATCATACTAGGTATACCACTGATTTCTAGATTTTTTATTTGTAATCTAGTGAGCCTTTTGAAATAAACCAATTTGAATTATGACATTCTGTTAAAGGTGTACTCCTTGATAGAGATTCAGAATTTTTATTTTATGGAGTATTGAAGAAATTTGAATGAGCTGAATGATTTCACCAGACCTCTATATTCCTGAGTTAATTTTTACCTTGTGTATTTCATAAGAAGGGTCCTTCATTCACCTTTCGAGCACATTTGTAGCTGAATGCTACTTTTAGCATTGCACCATTTCAGCAACTGCCCGACTTTGACATTTTTATGCTAAACTTTATTACAGTCTCAGTTTTCTTCTTTTTTTATTTCATATTCATATATAATGTTTTATTGTTGCAGAGATGTTCTGTTGTGGGCAGGATTATGTGAATATGTCAGATACCATATGCTGCTCAGCTTCCAGTGGCGAGTCTAAAGCACATGTTAAAAAGAATGACCCAGTGCCAATAAAATGCTGTGAGACTGAACTTATTCCAGAGACCCAGGAATGTTGTAATGGAGTTGGATATAATCCTTTGAAATATGTTTGCTCTGACAAGATTTCAGCTGGAATGATGATGAAGGTAATTGATAGAAAACCTCTCAGAGGCACTGCTTTGACAATGGAAAGAGAAATACATTGTTCATAACTATTTTTCTAAAATAGGAATATAAAAACTCCTGTGTGCATTATTCATTTTCACATTACATCCATATTAATACCAAATGAGTTCACCATGATTGATGTTATTGCAATGAATTCTAAAGGAATTAATAATGATTAGCTGTGTCTCTGAAGCTTTTCCCAGCACTTCAGATTAGCGCAGAAGCTGAAACTCTGCATGCCAAAAGGGCCAGCGTAAATAGCCTGCTGCCATTGTGTGACTACTGTTTAATTCCCCATGGGGTATCTGAAGGGGGATGGAAACCAGTCTGTCATTGGTTTACTGTAGAAAGATGTCCTTCTTCCACCAACACCTCCTTAACCTCCACTCCTTCCAATTTGTTCTACTTCTTCATCTTGATAGAGACCTTCAATCCAATAAATTCACTTAGTTACATTTAGATTATATTCCTTGGGACTGAGCACAATGGACCAGTGTCTAAAGAGTGAAAGGTGCTGTTGGTCTAATCGTTTATTTTTATGTGCCGTGATGCTCCACATACTCCCATGTCATGCTCGTTAGCATTAAAACTGACCCAGCACTCCAGTAACATAAGGTTTCAAGGAAGGGATCACGAATATGAAAAGACTGCCATGCTTCCCAATAATTGATGATCACTATTACTAAAAAGCCTGCCTTGGTCAAAGACAGTAGGAGAGACCTTGCCGGATGAGTAAGCTACAGACTCCTTGGGTCAGTAGAATGTACTTTGGGATGTGCACTAACTCTTTTATATAACCAGGGCACCAGGGAGCACTCTCAAGTAATGAATTTCTAGGCTAAGACACTGCGGGGTGGGGTGGTGGGGCAGGATATGCAAGAGATAATACAAATTTATTTCCATTCAACAAATAGTTATTAAGCACAGACTCCTGTGAAGTCCCATTCATGACACTGTTGTTGTTGTTGCTGCTGTAATTATTCAGTCATTTCAGTAATATCCAAATCTTCACAACCCCATTTAGATTTTTCTTTACCAGGATACAGGAGTGGTTTGCCATTTCATTCTCCAACTTATTTTTCCAGATGAGGAAACGAAGGTAAATAGGGTTAAGTGACTTATCTAGGGTCACACAGTAAGTGTCTGAGGCCAGATTTGAATTTAGGAAGATGAATCTTCCTCATTCCAAGCCTAATGCTCTATCCAACTCATCACCTAGCTGTCCCCAAGCTTGACACTGAGGGGAGGTACAAAGATAAGAAAGTCATAGCTACCATGGAGCTTACAATATAATAAGGACACAGCTAATTAGATAGAAGACCAAAACCACAAGAAAGAGCCCTGAATTGGGAAGGCTGAATTTTAATTTGTTATCACTGGACTTATACTTAAATCCCTGTGTGACATTGGGCAAATCATTTCACCTTCCTGGTATGTTTTCTCATTTCTTAAATGAGCTTTATAATAAATAATTGTAAGTTCTCTCCCACCCTAAAGTTGTGATCCTATTTATTTTGAATAAGTAACTAGGTGACATAGTAGACAGAGTGCTAGAGTTGGAATAAGGATAATCTGAGTTTGATTCTTGCCCCAGACACTTATTAACAATCAAGCCCCATGGGGGAGGCTAGGTGGCGCAGTGGATAAAGCACTGGCCCTGGATTCAGGAGTACCTGAGTTCAAATCCGGCCTCAGACACTTGACACTTACTAGCTGTGTGACCCTGGGCAAGTCACTTAACCCCCATTGCCCCACAAAAAAACAAAAACAAAAACAAAAACAAAAAACAATCAAGCCCCTTAAACTCTCTGAGTCTCAGTTTTCTTTATTATAAAACTGGAATAATAGTAACCCTAACTTCATACAGTTGTTATGAGCCTGAATTGAGATAATATATGTAAAGTGCTTTGCAAACTACAAAACACTATATAAATGCAAGCTATTTTTATAGTTGATATGCCTTTATTATAGAATTGAATAAAAATAAGCAATAGAGCAGACAGCCTCAGGTCTAGAACTAAACAAAGTTATTTTCCCCCTAATCTTTGGCCTAGAACATTTTTCTTGCCATCCTAGGTTTCTTGTCTTTAAGGGACTGGCGACTGTGAATGATTCTGACTCACTGACAGTTAATTGAGAGACAGTATGAGAAACTTCTGGGGACAGCTAGGTGGCGCAGAGGATAAAGCACCGGCACTGGATTCAGGAGGACCTGATCCACTGCACCACCTAGCTGCCCCTAACTACCTGATCATTTTATTGCTATGGCACTGTTAGAATTAAGGTTGCTAGGGGGCAACCTTAATTCTAACAGTGCCATAGCAATAAAATGGCCTCAGACACTTGACACGGCCTCAGACACTTGACACTTACTAGCTGTGTGACCCTGGGCAAGTCACTTAACCCCCATTGCCCTGCAAAAAAAAAAAAAGAAAAAAAAAAGAATTAAGGTTGCTAGGTCTTCGCCCCTCATTCTCTATTCTTTATTGGGCTATTCAAACAACATACTATTTTTCTGGGATCCAGACCAGAGGCATCAGATTCTCAGTCACAAAACTCTTGAATACAGCTGAATCAGACTGAATTATAATTGGGAAATGTTTAACAAAATAAATAAAAAATCAATACATCACAGATAATGTTAATTTGTAGTTTTGTAAGTCAATAAATGACCTACAGGGATCTATTTCTATTTGAGTTTGACACCACTGGTACAGATTACCCAACTTCCTTTCTCCAGGGTGATTGCCATTAGTGTCACATCAGCTCTACATATAAAGTTTGAGCTCTGAGTGGCTTTGGGGTCTGAGATCAGAGTGTGCAGCTTGTTGGACATCTGAGCCATGAACTGGCCAGTGGAGCTAAAGACAGTGTGTATGGGCTCGGTTGGGGGTTGGGGAAGAAGGGAAAAGGGGAAGGGGGATGAGTTGTTTGACTCCTCTTTGGGAACAGTTCCTTCCCTTTTTGCCCTGTAATACCTGGGCAGGACAAATAGGTAATATTTTTGTAGTAGAGATCTTCCCAAGAAATTGAATGTAAATCAATTTTTAAAAATCAAATTATATCTTAAATATACAAGGAGATCTCATTATTTAACCAAGGCAGCCTAGGCCTCATTTTATTCATCTGTAAAAGGAAAGGATTTTAGTATATTTCCTCCTGTTCTGTATCTACGAACCTATAACAGAAAAATTGAGGTGAATCCATTTGCAATGTAAATAATCATTATTCCTAGTCTATAAATCTAGATTTTAATATATTGCAATTTCTTAAGATAAAGACCACCTACATCTACCTTAGTCTTAGGATCTTATATTTAGAGCTCAACATGAAGTCTTTACTGATTGTAGATGTCCCTGTCCCTCATCCAGCCAATTTTAAAAATAGAAGAAACCTATTCAAATATATGATACTAATTACTAATTATTTCTTTAAATGGACAGTTTAATTGCCATCGTTATTACTTATATACAAGTTAGTAGTCATTCTTATATAATCACTTTCATAATGTATATATATGTGTGTGTGTGTGCATATACATGTGGATATGAGCATGTATGTTGTGTTTTAGCATTATTTCCCCCAATAGAATATGTGTTCTTTGAGGGCAGTGGCTTTCTGAGTTTTGTCTTTATTATCCCCAATGCCTATCACATTACATGTACTTAATAAATGCTTGCTGATTGATTAATTGGAAAAGATCCTGTTGGTCATCAGGTTAAGATGGAGGTTAACTCCTAATTTTATAAATGGGGAAACTGGGGCCCAGAAAAGTTAACTCACTTGCTCAAGGTCACACAGCTAGTTAGTGAAAGAGAGATAAAGTACAAACCGATAGCCTCTGTATTAAAATCTATCACTTTGTCCACTGTGCCATAGTTTTCAGGTAAATGAATGTAATTATTATTAGAGTATTAGCTCATGAAACATGTAAATTCCCTAAAGATCATATGGTTATAATTAAAGTGAGAAGCTGGAACAAAATTACTATGCATCAGGTGAATCCAAAAAAGCAGGAGTTGCAATCATAATATCAAATAAAACAGAAATAAAATTCACAACATTAATGTAGCAAAACAAGAAAATTGTATTGGGCTTAAAAGAACCATAGGCAATAAACTCAGTATCAGTAATAAGCATATATAGTGAATGGTATAACAGAAGTTCATAAAATAAAAATTAATTGAATTTAACCAAACATGGCTAGTAACAATAATAATAGAAGACTTAATAGATAAATAAAGGGAAAATATAAAATAAAACAAACTTCTGGAGAATTTGAAGCTAAAATATTTATGATGTCTTCTGAATGTAAAAATTAAAGAATATACTTATTTCTCAGTAACACATGGCACAAATATAGACTGTATTAGGCAACAGAGTAATCTCAAATAAATGAAAAAAACTAAACACTAAATATCATTTTACAGAAAAAACTACAACATAATTATAATTAAAAGAGGGATTATATGAAAAAGTCAGAAACCTAAGTGAATGAGTCAAACAACAAAACAGAAACAAGCAGTAACTATGTGAATGACACTTATATGTAGGAGGCAAAATACTAAATATTGCTGGTATGCATCTAAAGGAGTTTTCAAAGGAAAAATTCAGATCCATAAAAACAAACAGTAACAGAATAGAAAAAGAGGGGACTGATGAACTAAATATACAGTGTAAAAATTAGAAAACCAACAAACTAAAAAACCCAAAATTAAGATAGAAAAGCAAATCTTGAAAATTAGAACATAAATAGATAAATTAGAATTTTTTTAAAGCCCTGTAGAACCTAGAAACAAAATTTAAATCTGCTTCTTTGATAAGATTAATGAAATGGACGCATCTTTAGCCATCCTGATTAAAAGAGAAAGAAAAAACCAAAATTTTAGAAATGAACAAGATGAAATCAAAACTGATAGACATAAAATAAAACAATGATAAACTAAATATATGCAGTTATTTCCCCCTCAAAAACAACACCCTGAAATTTAAAAAGAAATAGGTTATCTACAAAAATGTAAAGTACCAGCTAACAGAACACCTAGTAGAGATGTTATATAATCTAACCTCAGAAATGGAAATTGTTAAATCTAGTCAGTCAATCAATTGGTAGGTATACAGTTTGTTTGTAACCCTTTGTTACCACATACAGTGGTTTCTATAGGATTTTTATCCTTCTGTTATATGCCTAGCAAGGGGGCCACTGAGCCAAAAGGTATAGACATTTGGTTCAGATCCAGGCTCAGACACTTAACTAGCTATGTGACCCTGGACAAGTCAATTAACCCAGTTTCCTCATCAGTAAAATGAGCTGGAGAAGGAAATGGCAAACCATTTCATTATTTGCCAAGAAAACCCCAAATTAAGTCACAAAGAGTTGGAAATGACTGAAAAATGACAGAACAATAATCCATCATTTGTAGTTCATAATTGATAGAAAAAACAAATGATTAATAAAGATTTTTAAAAGTTCATGTGGTGAATAACTTCTGGATCCATCTACCTCATCATCATTAGAAAGTAGAATTTTCTAAAAGGATATTCTTCTGTTTCCTTTAAAACTAGATGGATTAAATGATATGAAGTTTTTCAATCTTTAAAATATTTTGAGCCATACTATTTAAGTAGTAACTAATAGTTATGTAGATCCAAATGAAGGTTAATAATCTCTTCCCCTCTTCCCGTATTTGCCTTAGGAAACCAAAGAATGCAAGCCTGCTTCCCTCTGCCCTGTTTCCATGAAAGATACAGCATATTGTGGCAGGTGTGACTTCAACCTTACGAGCCATGTTTGTGCTTTGATAAGAGGTCCTCACCAGACTGCCAAGAAACTGTCAAATGAAGATATGTGTCCATCAGCTGAAGAAGCTGTCTACACTGGGAACACAAGCACCTATTCATTCACAGGTAATAGAAAAGGGGTGATCTGCCTGAATAATAGGAAACAAAATAAAATGTTAGATTAAAATGTTTTTACACACCTGTTTTCTTAAATGAACACTAGTCTTTGATGGTTTCTGGAAGATCATGTATATTCAAAAAAAATCATCTCAACATTTATTTTTAGAATAATAATTATATATTAATATAGCATTATTATGCTTACAAAGTACTTTCTCCACTGCAGCTCAAGGAGATTGGTTGCATAAATAAGATTATCTCTCTTTTGTGGGTGAGAAAACTAAGGCTTAGGATGGTTAAGTGACTTAGCCAAGGTTACCCATGTAGATGCCTTCCTCTATGTTATACTAGCTCTACTGTATGCAAATGATTAGGCTAGATGCTGGAATTTGGGATTGAGGGTTAAGAGGGCAACAAAACTTAGATAAGAGAGGATCTCTTCATCCCTTGAAGATCATAGAGGATCTGACTCAAGTAAAAATGATATGAACATATGACACACTCCTTACAGAGATTCATACAGGTTACCTTATAAAGTCAGAGGGGAAAAAAGGTCAATACTGACTAGATGATCAAGGAAACTTTGGAGGAGGTGGTATTTAAATTGGGCTTTAAGGTATGGGTGGGTTTTCAGTTAGTAGGGAAGATGTATGAGGCTTAAGGAAAAATGTAAGAAAAGGCATAGAAGCAAAAAAAAAGGAACAATTTGACTTTATCTTAGAAGAGGAAGACAGTGAATAGGTATGTGGGTGGGTGGGTGGATGAGTAGATAGCAAGCATTTATTAAATGCTTAATTATGTGCCAGACACTGTGCAAAGTGCCCAGAATACAAATACAAGCAAATAAGACAGTCTCATGGAGGCAGCTATGTGGCAGAGTAGATAAAGCACTGGCCTTGGATTCAGGAGGACCTGAGTTCAAATCCAGCCTCAGACACTTGACACTATCTGTGTGACCCTGGGCAAGTCACTTAACCCTCATTTCCCCAGCCCAAAACAAAGACAGTTCCTGCCCTCAAGGATTTTACAATCTTATGGGGAAAGATTACACAAAAAAGGGAGCTAAAAATGGGGGTGGGGAATGAATGGACCTGCACTAGAGCATGATACTGAAATACAGAAAGTCAGAAGCATTGTCAAGAGGAGAATGACAGGGAGGCAACCTCTACCTTCATTCCATACCTACTAACTATGAAAAATACATCAGATTACTGGATGGAGGAAGGATCCATCAGTGACTATTTAAATTCTAGGCCTTCAAACAAAATTATGGAAAGGACCACCTTATACTTCATTAATTGAAAAACAGAATCGCAAAAGAGAATCTCTCCAAAATTCAGAGCAGAATCTTTTAGGCTGTCATATTATACTCTACAAATAAATAGGCACTTTCAACTAATAATAATGGTTAATATTTTAAAATCTCTATTTTTACCCTAATAATGTTCATTCCTGATATTAAAATGCAAATGAATCTCAACTATTTTACTGCCAGGAAAATGAAGCATTTGGACTGAAAAATTAATTTTAATCAAGAAATTTATAATTAATAAGCACCTAGCACTGTGTGCTGATAAACCAGACTCCATACAGAGCCATGTATACAAACTTAGCATTTGCCCTGGAGAAGCTTACAATTTCAGTACCAATGAATGTCTGCATGTGCAATATATATGGAACTAAATAGTATTCACTGAAGGAATACATGCAATAAAGCATCAATTATCTCAAGAGTTTGTGCTTCTGTTAATGTGGCTAAATCAAGACAAGCTATGGAAGATGACCTAGGACCAAATAGCTATGTCAGCACAGGGTAGGTCTCAGGAAAATCAGGTGCTCCCCCCCCAAAAAAAAACTAAAGTGGGAGGAGATGTCAGACAAATGGTTAAATTCTTCCAGAGTACTCCTTATATTGCCTCCTGATCCAATACTTATAGCCTGGCCTGAATCCCCATTCCAGCAATTTGTTTTCCTATTCAGTTCACGGTACTGCACTTCCACCATCTGAAGGCACATGAAGGCACCCTAGCCAGACCTTTGGTTTATAGTTACACAGTCCCCAGCTTGGAGCCTGTTGCTTCTCCTACCAAATATGAATTGTCTTTTTCCCTCTCTCTGGTGTTATCTTACTAAAACATGGTAGCCCTGCTGGTTTGAAAAGCAATAGAATTCTCTAAGTCTTTAAAATTTAAGTTAAAATACATACCTTACTACAAATATCCCGATAGCAATCTCCATAGACCTTAAAGTTACCACAAGAATTCACACAGAATACTTAGAAATTGGCTGCCTGGAAGGTATTACTATTACTCTGAGAGAAGACAACTTCTGTTTCATAGAGTAGAGGCAAAAGTCCTGATTCTAGACTCCAAGAGCCCCAAGACTTGGGGATTTGGGGTTGAGGTTTTTTTTGAGGGGGGGTCGGGATAAGGACTTTCCAGGGCTCATAGCCCAATTAAAATTGTTCCTAGACTTTTACCTCCAGGATTGTCCTCAAGTGGCTTTTGTTGTATTCATTGGACTGGGCCATCTTCTAGCTCAATGAAAAAGCCACCCTCCATTCTGGAAAATGTAGAAGGGTTTATTCAAAATTTTTGACACCAGTGAGAGAACTAAGACTGGTAACCCACCTGGTTTCAATTAGCAGCAAAGAAACATAGGAAAAAAGAGTTGCTATTTCTGTTTCTATTATTTTTAAACATTCTTTTCTTTTTAAATTTTGAGTTACAAATTCTCTTCCTCTCCCTTTTCTCCCCTACTCTCCTGCTCCTTCACCTCTTCCTCTTCACCTATCTTTACTATTCCCCTCTCCCCTCCTTTTCTTCTCCCTTCTTTTCCCTCACCTCTTTTTCCCTTATGCCCTCTCTCCTCTATTCTCTCCTTTTCCCTCATTTCTTTCTCTCCTCTCCCCAGGTTTACAAATTTAGAGTCACTCTTGATCTTAATCTTCAGTCTTTCAACTTGTTCATTCCCTGTGGCCTACATATAAACACAAGTTTCCCCATTTGACCCCATCATTCTCAAAGATATTATTTTAAACCTCTCCTCCCATTCCCAGCCAAACTGTCAGATAAAGCTTGGTATGCTCATGTCTTCCACTTCCTCTCTTTTCATCTTCCACTATGCTGCCTGTACTATTTCTCTACCCTCCAAAGTAGATCTTCAGAGGCCATGCCCATGATGTCCCAGGCCATAGCTCCTGGCTATTATGCCCTTTTATGTATCACCTCCACCATTAAAATATAACCTTTAAAATACCCATTCAACAAGCATTCATTAAGCACCTTCTGTGTGCTAAGCACTGAAACTACAAAGAAAAGCAAAAACCTGGTCCCTCCCCCTCCTGGAGCTCATATCCTAATGAGGGAGACAAAATGCAAGCTACATAAAAGGTGCATATAGAGGAAATTGTAGGTGGCCCCACTTCTCAGCCATAGGATCAGTAAACCTTGCTAATAAATTTTAGGCATAAAAATTATCTTTCATTGGCTAGTAATTTCATTGAAATGCTTTTTTTCACATATAAGAGAAGTATCTACTTGCATTTAATTGCCCTTTCCATTGGCATATTTTTCTAGAAATTTTCACATAATTATGTATACAGAAGGTGGAATTTTAGCAGAAACCTGAAGGAAACCATGGAAGCTAGGAGACAGCGGTGATGAAAGAGAAAACTCCTATTATATGGACAACCAGTGAAAGGCAAGGAGTTAGAAGATGGGCTTCTTGTGTCAGAAGCAGCAAGGATATAAGTGTCATTAGAAGGTAGAATACATGGGGAGGTTTTAGTTTAAGAAGTTTAAGAAAGGTAGGAAAAGGCCAGGACATTTAGGGTTTTAAAAGTCAAATAGATAATTTTATGTTTAAATCTAGTGGTAATAGGGAGCCATTGAAATTTATTGAGTGGAGGTAATATGGTTAAACTTGTGCTTTAGGAAGTTCACTTTTTCAGCAAAGTGATAAATTGACTAAAAGTGGAGAGGCAGGTGGACCCACTAAATAGCTATTGGAAAAAAAAAAACTAGGCATGAAGTAATATGGGCCTATTTTAAGGTGGTGCCAGTGCCTGGGGAGAGAAGGGGATGATGTGAAAGGTGTTTGTGAAGGTACAATCAGCCAGATTTGACAAAAGATTGGATATAGGCGATGAGAAAGATTAAAACGCCAAGGATGACACAGGTTTCAGGGTGTGACTTGGTTACTTGAAGAGGGATGGTGTTCTTAAACAGTAATAGGGAAGTTAGAAAAGAGGGAAGGTTTGGAGAAGGAAAGACAAAGGCTTATTTTGAGGCATGTTGAGTTTCCATCTGTGGGAAATCCAGTACAAGATGTCCTCTTTACAGGAACTATCTACCTTTTATATTTAGATCCCTAGCACTGAGCACTTTGCTTGGCACATAGTGGGTGTTTAATAAATGCTTTTATTTGTCTTTTTGCTTCCTTTATTCTGGCTTTGAGCTCATCATTGCAACATAGCCTTTCAAACTGAACATTTCATATGCCTCTTAAACTCAACATAGACAAAATGAACTCATTTCTCCCCCAAACCTACCCTTCCTCCAAACTTCCCTCTTCTGTCACTATCTTTCTGGTTGCCCAGATTTTCAACCTCGCAGTCATCTTTGAGTTCTCACTCTTCCTCACCTCCCATATCCAATTAGTTGGCAGGTTTTGTCAATTATACCCTCCGAAATCTCTCTTACATCAAGTTCCTTCTCTCCATTTACATGGCTACCACTCTACTTCAGGCTCTTATCACCACTCATTTGGATTACTTCTCTCTTTTCTGATTCCTACTTCAAACGGTTGTTAAAGTGATATTTATAAAGCATATATCTAATTATGTCATTTTCTGATCAATAAACTATAATAACTTTCTATTGCCTTGAGTAGTGAATGAAAACTTCTGTTTTCTACTTAAATCCTCAGACAACCTAGTTCCCACTTACCTGCTATTTCCCATGCATGATATGATTTTGTTTTAAATAGGCTGTCTTCCTCCATCTCATTGTCATTTCTTAGAAACCCTAATTTCCTTAAAAATTCAGTTCATGCTATCTCCTACATGAAGTCTCTCCTGATTCCCTAGCTTCTAGTGCCTCTTATAAATATTATATTGTTTTTATTATGCATATATTGTGTTTATTCTTTATATGTGTATGTCTCCCATAAGCTCTTTGAATGCAATAACTGTTATTCAACAAATTTGTATCCTTTATGTGTATCACAGTGATTGGCACATAGTACAATAAGCATTTAATATATGTTTACTTATTGATTATTGATGGATAGATTCTTCCATCTTCCGCAACACTAATATTCAGCCAATTCTGAATCTTCTTGATTCTACCTCTACATCATTTCTCACATCCATTTCCTTCTCTTCACTCACACAGCCTCTACCTTAATTCAAACCCTTCTTACCTCATATCTAAACTATTCCTAATTGTTTTTTCTAACTCCAGTGTCTCCCTCTTGAATCTGTCCTCCATGCAGCTGCCAATTCAACATTTCGAAAATATGTCTGACTGTGGTACCTCATTACTCAAAAGTTTTCAGTGGTAACCTGTTGTTTTTATTATAAAAGTCCCATTCCTATGTTTGGCATTGGAAGCCCTCTATATTTGCCCTCGCCTGGGCTGGTGCTTTATCCACTGTGACACCTAGTTGCCCCCCATAATATGTTCTTAATAAATGTTTGTTTCCTTCCTTCTTACTCAAACTAATCTACTATCTTTCCCCTGGGCATGACCTTCCATCTTGTTTTTAGCCTCTATACCTTTGTATAAGTAGTCCACAACACTTATAATGCCTCTGGTCACACCAGTAGTAAATAGCTAAGGTGGGATTCACAAGAGATCCTCTGAATTCAAATCTAGCATTCATTCCACTATATCACTGAACTGAATTGAATTGAGAATGTATATCTTTTCTTTTTTATATGATAAGAAAAGATCATATTCCAGTTTAATTTGGACAAAATGGATTAAGATAAATATATTTTGGAAAATATTTATTTCCACATTTAGCTTTTACTTCCTGGTAAGAGAAAAATGAATGATATGTCCAATTTCTGTCTTTTCAGATGTTAACCTTCAGCCATACAAGATGTATGAGTACAGAATTGCTGCATGGAATAGCCATGGGCAAGGATTCAGCAATGCTTCCAGGGCCAATACAAAGCAGGATGTGCCACAAGGAGTGAGTCCTCCTTCCTGGACCAAATTGGACAATCGGCAAGATGTAATTGTTTTAAACTGGAAGAAACCTATTCAACCAAATGGTACTATTTTCCTTTTTAAATGAAGAGTTAGCTTAATGTCCCTAAAGAAGATGACATTCTTGTTACCTGAATCTAATCGACAAGGGAATAGCTATAATGCAATCAAATAAACACTTATTAAGTCCCTGCTATATGCTTTTGTGGGACCATCTTGTTCAGTGGAGTTGAAAAAAGAAGAGCTTTAGATGGACAAAGAAAAGCAAGCTAGAAAGTCCAAATACTTCTTTCTATAAAGGAAAGCTTTGGGAATTTAGTGCTCTACCCTCCAGACCTCCAAATAGGGGAGAGAAGAAGGTGGGAAGGTGTTGAATATCCATGGTTAAGTTTGCAGTCAGATAATGGCATTGGTTGATCTAGTCCTCCTCCATTATTCTGCTAAGTTGATATTACTGAAGTACTGGTATGATCATGATTCTTCCCTACTTAAAAAAAAAAAATCCAGTGGCAACCTTCTGACTTCAGAAAAACCCTCTGTTTGGCCTTTGAATCCCTTCATAATCTGACTCTAGCGTACCCTGCCACTTCCCTTTACATCCTCTAAGGTCCAGAAAAACTAGCGTGCTTCCTATTCCCTGTACACAATATACCATCCAGGAAGACCTGCCTTCATGGGGGTGATATTTCTTCACTTTGTGATCTCCCATCACCTCTTTACTTTCTCCTTTAGTCTAGGTCACAAGCACCTAACCAGAATAGTCAAGTTACACAAAGACTCATTCCTGTTAGGGGAACCCTTCTCCCTCCTTTACCTTCAAATTGCCCTGGGAAAGGTGTGCTGAAATGTTTAACTGGCTCTCTGGGGTAAAAACAAAATGTACCCATATCATACTTTTAAATTTAATCTGAATTATTAACATTTTTCTATTACTTTTTAATTCTAAACAATTAATAAATCAAGCCATAATTTGTAGCATTTTATTGGGAGTAAATACACTGCAAATTTAATCATTATAAGCCTATTCAAGCTGACTCCAGTATACCCTTGGCTCCATGCCCATCAGAGCAAGCTGACTGTTCAACTAACTTGGAGGAAATGGGAGTTTCTAATTGTATTCCTTCCATTGAGTAAGAGGATCACTAGGCCTTGTGGCCTACCACTGCTTTCCAAGATTTTCCATACTCTACCATCTGCCCTGCCTCTATGCCCTCCAGATCCATGGTATTGTAATCTGTTGTACTAAAGCAATCTAAGGATCCTTGGGACTTTCTATCTATCTCACCACTGATTACTTCTTTATGTATTGTTTCCTTAAATTAAAGTGTGAGCTCTTTGAAATCAGGGATTTTCTTGCTTTTTAAAAATGTGTATCCCCAGTGATTAGCAAAGTGCTGAATAATTACTCATTCCTTCATTTATTACCTTGTCTTTGCACAGGCCATACCCAGTACCTGGAATGGAATCTCTTCTCATCTCTCTAAGAACCCAGCTTCCTCCCAAGCTCAGCTTGAGTACTTCCTCCTAAAGGAAGTCTATTCTGAGTCCTCCAGAAATTGTTAATGTCTCCTCCCAGAAATTATTTTGAATATATTTTGCATTTAATTTATATATGTGTGTGTGTGGATATATGTGTGTATTTAAATATATTTTGTTCCCTCCAACAAATGTAGTATCCTTGAATGGAGGTACTTTATTTTTGTCTTACTATCCCCAGCACCTAATGTAGCATCTGACACTGAATATTAATATTAGCAACTGTATTAATATTGGGCTCTTACTATTTGAGGAACCGTATTGAATTGACTCAGTAAATCCTTAGTTATCTGCCTTTTCCTACTTTGTGGAATATCCATTGCAAATATTTAGTCATGGGCCAGATTCTCTTTGGGCCCAGAACCTTCCTGGGTCCTTTTATTGAAGTACAATGAGTTCAATGAAACAAACTTGTTTTCACAGTTGGCTAAGCTCAACAAAAATTTGCAAGGGAGTTGGGGAAGGGAGGAAATATAGAGGCTGCACAATTTGTTCCAAAGTCAGATGATTATCATTTTGGATTGTCTGTACTATTTACCACACAGTACCACCACCATCAGTAAATGTATATAATCCAGAATTGATTATTTGCTATTATGGCTATTTCCTTTTAAAATTTAATTCAATAAGCAATATTTTTCTCACCCTTCTACCTCTCTGTCAGCAGGTTGTCATATTCTTCATCAAAGGTCCTCTAAAATCACTGTCATTGAACTTATCAGAGGTCTTAAATATTTCAAGGAGTTTTTTTATAATATTATTGTTATTTTATCAGTTATTCTCCTGGTTCTGCTCACTTCATTTTGTGTCAGTTCATGTAATTTTTTCCAAGTTTCTCTAGAACTTCCACTTGAATCATTTCTTATAGCCCAGTAGAACTCTATTATATTCATATACTATAATTGTTTAGTCTTTCTCCCAATTTATGTATACCACCTAATTTTCAAGCTCTTTTCCACCATAAAAGAGCTACTATTAATATTTTTCCTTCAACTTGAATCACGAGTCAGTATGGGTTTTCTGCATGACAGCAAATACTCCAGCTCTTCTATACCTATACCTTAATATATAATGGTAATGATTGACTATGATGAAAAAACCCACCATTAATGATGATACTTTTATCTAATGAGATTCTGGGACCAAAAGGTAGACAGTCCATATCCAGGCATGTATGCAAAGTCTTTCTAGTATGATCTCTTAGTACTCATGCTCTTATGAATTGGTCTTCAGGAATTCAGGGGCACATTCACACCAAGGTAGGCATCAGGGTAAAATGTTAGTAGAATAATAGAATAACTAATTTTGAAAGTGATAATAATATAATTTTGGTAAAATAATGTTTTTCTCACTAGCAAAATGAATTTGCAAAATGACTAAATACCATTGAAAGTAATTGACATTTCAAGAAGGTACATTTTTTCACTCTTTTGTTTAGGTCCCATCATTCATTACATTGTTCTCCGAAATGGGATTGAACGTTTTCGGGGGACAGATATGAGCTTTATGGATACCAATGGGATTCAACCATATCAGGAATATTCATACCAGCTGAGAGCCTGCACAGTTGCAGGTTGTACTGAAAGTTACAAGGTAAGGTGGGCCACTGACTCCAGAGCCATATTTGGATATGTAATATGAAAACTAACTGGATGTCTAGAATTATTAAAGATTTCCTGACAACAGGAAAGGAAGTTTATTCTCCACTAACTGGTGACAAGGTAAGTGCTCCTGTGTTATCCTAACCTAGGTTTGGATAGATATGACTGACAAAAGCTAATAGGAGGGATGTTTCTGCTGTATATAATTCCCCTATTGTTTTTAATATAGACTACACTTTTTACCCAAGCCTCATTTTAATGAAAATCTAGCCTCTTATCGATATATACCAATGTGTATGTGTGTATATGCATATGTCCGCACATAAATGTAAACACATAAAAATATGTATATATGCACATATACACATGTATAAATTCACACTGAAATTATATGTATATATATTTTTTTCTTTGTAAAAAAAGTATAAATTTAAGGACTATGGCCTATATTCAAGGGCAGCCTATATTAAGACCAATATGGTAAATGGTTTATGAAAGAACCATCAAACTATACTGTAAACTGATAACAAAGTTACATACAAAACTCTCTCAGCACTGCTCAGAAATCTCAACCTTAAAAAACAATAATTGCCTAGACCTTCCATACCATTTCCCACTTGGACCTAGATTGACTCTCACACCTGATTGGTTTCCCTGTTCATCCAGGGACTTTTCTGCAAAACCATCAAAACTGACATGTCGAATATTCTTCCCCAGTCCCAAGATTCCTATAACTATAAAGATCTGTAAGGTTTTTTTTTCCAAACACAAAATGCTTCAGATAGCTTACTATTTTCTCTTCAAAGCCTGTCTCTGCCACTAACTAGCTATGGGACCTTGGGTAAATCATTTGACTTTCTTGGACCTCAGTTTCCTCATCTACAAAATGATGATGTGGGAGAGTTAGATTATATACTCTCTAGGGTCCTCACTAGATCTAGAATATTGATTCAATGGAAGGTGCCCCTTCTCAAAATCTTTCATTTCTCTTGATTACATTAGGGAGAAACTTTCAACTGGCTGTTAATAGTCTTTGACTTCTTCAGTTTAAAAAAAATCACCACCAAGATCATCCATTCAACTGATAAAAACTAATCCATCCATGATGTAAAGGTTTAATGAGTTGCTATGACATAAAAACTTTATTATCTTGTGGCCCTCCTTTTGGTAATCATCATAAGAGCATTAATTCATAGAGTTTAGCACTAAAATGGAGCTTAGTATTTAGTTAGGGAAGTTTTCAAATCACAGACAGAGAACCTATCCATCCACTACACCATGCCACCTATTTATTCTAAATTATTTGGGTTAATAAATTAGAATTTTGTTCATTAACTTTGTTTCATGAGTTGCCTCGTTCTTGAAAAACAAGTATGAAAAATGTCATCAAGGAATTAAATGACAGAAAGGATGAGCTAGTCACATGGTTAAAGTAGGGGAAGACAGATGGACAGCCAGAGTTTTACACTGAGAGCTTTATAATGTCAATACAAAGAATGAAAAGCCTCCAGGAGGTTATGGATCCCTCCCCACCCCAACCATGTTGGACTTATGGGAAGACATTGACAGTAGTCACAATGAATGGGTGGACATGGTTACTTGTGGTCTGCATCAATTGAAAGAATTTCCCAATCATTGTGATCATAGATTCATTTGATGGATTTACTAATTCTTATTATTCATTATAAATGTATATTTAAATGACTATTCATATTCATAATTATAAAAGAGGCAGCCTTGGGTAATAATCATTATCTTAATAGCTAACATTAATAGAGCCCTTTAAGGTTTGAAAAATACTGTAATTATGTTATCTCACTAGATCCTTTCAACAACCTCTTGAAATAGATGAAGTATATTAACTGAGACTGAGACTGAGAGTTGTAAAGTAACTTGCCCAGAATCACAGAGCTTGCAAGAATGTGAGGCAGGATCTGAACTCAGGTCTTCCTAGTCTCAAGCTCTGTCCTCTCTATATTATTCTACCTCTATCTACTCTTCTACCCAGAGAGCAGACTTCAGATTCCTTTATTCAAATTCTCACATACTAACTGTGAGAGCTCAGGAAGGTCATTTGATTTCTCAGTACCCCTAAGCAACCTGCTAAGACTATAAATTGCATAACAGTGACTGACCTAAATTGGTAGGAAAAAAAAACATCCCAACAGGGAATTGCTTACAACAATGAAATCACAGATCCACCACACATACACCCAAACAATATACATAAGGAAATGTTTTTATCCAAATTAATTAACAATAGTGTATGTTTTTGCTAGATCTTCCCTCTGACATGTTTTTTTCATCTTTAAAATGGGGATCATATATCCATCATCTACTTTATAAAGTTATTGTAAGGGAAGCATCTTTTAAATGTAAAGTGTTATATAAATATGTTATCATCAATTAGTTAATTGACTGATATTGTGAGGGCACCAATGGAGGACCCATCTTCTCTTTCTATATTTTTTTTTGTTTCCCCCCGCCCAGGGCAATGAGGGTTAAGTGACTTGCCCAAAGTCACATAGCTAGTAAGTGTCAAGGGTCTGAGGCCGGATTTGAACTCCTGAATCCAGTTCCGACACTTTATCCACTGTGCCACCTAGCTGCCCCCTTCTCTTTCTATCTTACAATCACTTAATGTTGTTAAAGTGCTAGGCACTAGAGACATAAAGAGTCAACAACAACTTGAAAGAAACTTAATTTCTAAATAACTAAAGTTTAGGTATTTAGAAGAAGACAATACAATTTGCAGAGAATCCTAAAGCCTTCAGATGACCCAGTGAAACCCCTTTCCCTTCCCTCTCTCCACTTCACAAACTATGGAGTCATTAGAGGGCTTGAAGTGGAAGATTCAACATCTTTTGTACCAGAGTAAAATAATAATTTAATCTCAAGCCTCCTAGATGATGTAGGCAAGGACTTTATCAGATCATTTCACCAGTCTATCAGGAAGAGACAATCTCAGACAGATAAACCAACTAAATTAGGTAAAGGTACCGGGGACCAGAAGGATCACCATTCACACTAGCTCATACTCTTTAAAATTATCAAGGAAGAAAATGTCCTAGGTTCCATCTACTTGTAAGGGCTAAGCATGTTGCTTCTGCATCCCAACAGGGATCACCTATGAGGAGGAGGCAGCTATGAAGTTGACATGCCATGTGCTTGATGCCCAACAATAATAGCATTTTCACCTGAAAAGAGGATTGTGACAGCCTCCTCACACAAGATGGTAGAGGAGTCCAAATAAAACATTCAGTGAGACCAATCAGTTGCCGTCTGTGTTTGCAGCTGTGTGTTTAACAATGACTCAGAAGCATCCTGGGTTGTGCCACCATGTGGACAGATGGTGACTGATCAGTCCGACCAAAAGTTATAGTTGGAATGATTCAGGAACAGCCCTGCTGCCGTGTGTGCAGACACAGCTTGTGTCTCCATGACACCAAAACAATTGGTTTAAAAGAGAAATTGAAGTTAATTCAGCGAAAAATTCAGCCAATTTTTGTCTCTTTTTTTAAACACTATATAGAGTAAACAACTGTGTGACTACGTCTTTTAATTTCTCATTTGGCTGTTGTGTAGATCCAAGCTTCTGCGAACTCATGTCAGAAAAGAAGTAAAGAAAAGGCTATGGGGTTATGCTTTAGCCATATTGTGTGGAAGCAAGTTCAGATGTGTATTTTGCTCCATATTTACTAGTGCTTAAAGTGTATGAAATCAGGCTGTTAAAATGCAAAGACACTGATGAACCATATGGAAGAGAGTTATCAAGAGTTCTCTAGGAAGATATTTTGCCAGCCAGATTTTGCGTATTTGAACCGACTGCCGTCAAAATTGTTGTGAACCTGTTGTGATAAATGGTAGTCTTAGACTTATGTAATATATTCAAGGTCAGATTTTATTGTTTAAATAGAAGGGGTGGGAGTAGAGGGGGGTCTGAAGGACTGATTCACCAAGCTCTTGCTAATGATATGCCAGGCCAGACAACAACATTTTAAAACAAAAGTGACATTCTCATTGATCGGGAAACCTAGTGTACTATTACAATAAATTGCTGTTTAATTCCAATGTCTTCAGATAGTTGCAGCTACCATCCAAGGAGTCCCGGAGAATGTATTGCCTCTAGCAATAACAGCCCTGAGTGCAGAGGTGCTGCATCTGAGTTGGAGAGTCCCTGAGAAACCAAATGGTGTCATCAAAGAGTACCGGATCAATCAGTTTGGGAAAGGTCTCATCCATGTTGACACCAAGGGGGAAATGCAACATACAGTCACAGGTAAAGAAGACAAAACCTATGGGGCTGGGGGGGAGGGGGCAGCATTTTGTCACTTGAGTTAAGGGGGGAAATATCCCAGGAGTATTCTTTTGATATGACAGATCACATCCAAAGGATGGGTTCTCTTGACATGTGGAAAGGTCTTTGCCACACACTGGCAAGAGTAAGCCAAAACAGCAGATAGTTTTAAAAATAGTTTTATTTTAGTTAAGGGATATATCATATGATATTCTTTTTGCATCAGACTTCTCTTCTTAATTGTATGTTCCTTGAATTAAGAGTAAAATTAGTTTTCTAGCCTCTATAGAGATGGGGAGGAAGAAAGGATATAGCCAAGAGTCAGTGTCTAGTAATCAGCTTGTCAGATTTAGAACTGAAGTGTTCTTTTTTTGTTTGTTTGTTTGTTTTTTGATTGTTTGTTTGTTTGTATTAGTGAGGCAGTTGGGGTTAAGTGACTTGCCCAGGGTCACACAGCTAGTAAGTGTTAAGTGTCTGAGGCAGGATTTGAACTCAGGTACTCCTGACTCCAGGGCCGGTGCTCTATCCACTGCGCCATCTAGCTGCCCCTGAAATGTTCTTAAGATCATATGGTCCAGCCTTTTAATTTTACAAATGAGGAAACCGAAACTTAGAGACATAAAGTCACCAAGGTCACACAGGTGTCAGGAGAACCTGGGAAAGAATAAAGATTTTAACTGCACTTATTTCAATTCATCTGAACAGACATGTATTTATTTAACACCTTCTATGTGAAGAACACTATCCTTTGAGGTTAGGGGACACTATCCTTGGTCTCCCAGAAACTTAGGGAGATATGACACAGTAGGGATATTTGTAATATATAATATTAAATAATAAATGCACACAATCCATAGAATAGGTAATATAAGCATGGAAGGGGCAGCTAGGTGTCACAATGGATAAAGCACCAGCTTTGGATTCAGGAGGACCTGAGTTCAAATCTGACCTCAGACACTTAAGAATTACTAGCTGTGTGACCCTGGGCAAATCACTTAACCCCCATTGCCCTACCAAAAAAACATATATATATATAAGCAGGGAAATTAAGAGTTATATGAACTTGCTATTCTGAAAGTCTATTGTTTGCAGAAATTAGACTATCTCAAGAAGAATTGAAAGCTTCAATTTCAAATCCCTAAGCAAAATTTAAAAGTTTTTTAAACTTCTTCTAGTTCAAAATCACTGCTTTGCCAAATGACTTCACCATACTCCCCGGGAGGCATGTGCCTTTCCTTGGACACCCAACTACTTAGGGACCATTACAGTCATGATACCTCTAATCATAAAGAAGAAATACTAGTTTAAGCACATATGGTAAAGCAAATTCACCCGTCTCTGATACTGATCCACCAGATAGCTTCACTAACTCACAAGCAAATATTCTTCTCCAACATCTGCAAAAGACAGTATAAAAAGTGTCAAATAAATATATTTTTACTAAAACAACTGGCTAAGCTGTTTCAACACCACGAGGTGAATCACTAACAGTAGAGATGAAGAAAATCTAATAAAGTAAAATGATACATATCTCAGGGCTGTCATTCCTTAGATCCCATCATCTAAACCCAAGCCAACATTTACCATATGGATATAGTTAATTGAATGTTAGTTAGATGACTTCTTTCTTTGTTTTCACATTTTTTGCATTTTTCAAAGTACTTTATCATACTCTCATTTTTTTTCTCCCAGTAATCTTTTTGTTTTGTTTTTGTTTTTGCTTTTTTGTGGGGCAATGGGGGTTAAGTGACTTGCCCAGGGTCACACAGCTAGTAAGTGTTAAGTGACTAAGGTCGGATTTGAACTCAGGTCCTCCTGAATCCAGGGCCGGTGCTTTGTCCACTGCGCCACTTAGCTGCCCCCCCAAAACCTCCAGTAATCTTTTTACTTCTGTAGTCTAGATAGGTTTAGGGACAGGTCCAAGATTACAGGGATCTAACATAACTTAGTGGGAAGTTGGTCTTAACACTAGGAAGACGGAGGCTCAAGTTCTGTTTCTAACATATACTGGTTATGTAACCTTGAGTGAGTCATCACCTCTTAGTGTTCTAGGACACTCTTGAGTTTCTAAGTTACAGAGAAGGTTCTGATCTTCACTGGAAGAGAAAGACCCTTGGTGGGAACTCCCTATAACAGTGAAATCCCAAACCCAGTTTTTCTCATTGTCCTTATCAAAGGTCACACTATGAGTTAGTAACAGTAAAAATATAATCAATGCCTCCTAATCTAGTGTCCTTTTTAGAAAGTCATAATCAAGGTGAGAAAACTCGAGCTTTACCCCAGGGCATCAAAGGCAGTCATCATCCAGTGAGACATACTTCCTTGGCCCAGAGATCTTCTGCCATAATACTACTGTGTTCCTTTATTATTCCCAAGTTACCATATTGCCATTCTTGTCCCTTCTCCCAGCACTGTAGGTCACCCCTTCTCCCAGCGTGACTGTACCTGACTGGGTAATACTGACATTACCCTACCCCAACTCAACTGAATTTTTCTCTAATGTCAGATTCCCTAATCATAGCTCTGTCTGTTCCTGTACTGTGCTGCCTCCCTTAATAAGTAAAGATGTCCAGAAAAAATAAGGGGGGAGGGAAGAAAGGATGAATGTGTCAGGTAGAATCATAGGCATG
Organism: Dromiciops gliroides; assembly: GCF_019393635.1. NCBI lineage: Eukaryota > Metazoa > Chordata > Mammalia > Microbiotheria > Microbiotheriidae > Dromiciops > Dromiciops gliroides. The sequence goes on along the minus strand of NC_057864.1, from coordinate 116,932,309 downwards.
AAGTAATGTATTCAAAGTTATGGCATATCAAAATTTTAGACTACTAAGAATTTCATTACTAAAAAGAGATGATAATAATAAACATTTATATGGCACTTACTATGTGCCAGGCACTGTGCTAAGTACTTTACAATTATTATCTCACTTAATCTTTATGACAACCCTGGGAGATAGTTGCATTAATTATGAACATTTTGCAGATGAGGAAATTGAGGCAAACAAAATTCAAATGACTTACCCAGGCTCTCACAGCTAGTAAGTAAAGCTCAGGCCAGATTTGAACTAAATTTTTTCTGACTCTAGGCCCTGCACTCTATCCACTATGCTACATGAATAAATTTTCTGTTTCTTAAATCAATTTTTTTTTCTGTAAAGAGTTTGAATTTATCCTAGTCCTTCTAAATCATGCTTTTAGAGATTATGTGACTAGACTAAATTTAAAAAGCACTATTTTAAGTCAGCAGTAAATCTAGGTGGTACAGTGGACAGAAAGCTGGGCCTGGACTCAGGAAGAACTTAATTTAATCCTGTATCAGATACTTCCTTCCTAATTATATGATCCTAGACAAGCCACTTAACCTCTGTCTGCCTCAATTTCTTGAACTGTAAAGTAGAGATAATTCTAGCATTTACCTTACAAGTCTGTTGTGAGGATCAAATGAGATAATACTTGCAAAGTGCTCAACATGGTGTCTGGAATATAGTAGGTGCTTAATAAATGCTTGTTCCCTAGGTCTCTATGGAACTCAATCTTCCACCTCCCAGCCCATATGATCAGTAAACCTTGTTAATAAATTTTAAGTATAAAAATTATCTTTCATTGGCTAGTAATTTCATTGAAATGCTTTTTCACATATAAGAGAAGTATCCACTTGTATTTAACTACTCACAGAAGCCCTTTCCATTGGCATATTTTTCTAGAAATTTTCACACAATTCCAGTTCTTTTTGAATCATAGCGTGGAAAGAGACTGCAAGAGCTCATTAAGTCTTCCTGTATCTTCAGAAAAAGCCAAACATAAACCATTGTGGACATATGTAATGCTATCCATTTTTAAAGCTTTGCCCCAAACTCTGATTCATATGTCACTTGTAGAGACTTAAAAAGGCAGCCCTGTTTAGTAAGGCTTTAGACTTAGACAGTCTGCTAGGAAGAATTCCTTCCCATATTTTACTGGCTAAGACTCTTTTTGATCACCCTCTGAGCCCACCATGGAAGTTTTTTCTGATGTAAATGATTGTTCTATTGAGATTATGGAACAAGCTAAAATAATCTAATTTATTTCATATTCAATCTCCAATGTTTGAGAGAAGTACCGACTGGGCCCCTTAGGATACACGTTTTGATTTTCTCATCATTTCCAAAAACACTAGCATTCCCCATGCAACAGTTGAACACTAATGAAGCTGTGGCATTATTCTTTCTGGAGACTTGGAATCTAGGCCTTTACAAAGAGCAACAGGGAAAGAGAGCACCTTGCCTCAGAACCATTGTCTCGTTGCTTATTTCTAATTACCTCCAAGCTTGGGAAACATGATCCTGTAAATGCTTTGTGGGAATAGTGGCAAATGTGCTCATCATGTGAAATCCATAAATTGCTTATAATCCTCTCAAGATGTTAAAAAAAAGCATTAAGTAATTGAAGACAGGAAGTCCTCAGTTAATTATTTAGAGGTGTTATCAATGCTTTAAGTAAACTGAAGCATTTTCTGCTATCTCACTGAGTTGAATACCATGGGGAGCTAGGGGGTAGCAGCCATCATCTTCTCATATTCTCTAATGCAAACAGCACATGGCAGCTTGTCAATAAAAGACCTTTTTTATATCATTTATTACTGAACACTTCCACCATCCTGTACAGAACAATTTGGATGACAGTTATGGCATTGTTATACTTTGTGTTACTACTAGTTCACAAATGGGCTGGCTAATGCTATGTGGTGGGATGGGGTAGGGTGGAAGTTAAAAGGATTAACTAAGTAATTAGGGACAATAGGAGAAAAGGAAGGGCAAGAGTGCCCTCTTTGGTAGCAGATGTGAACATGAGCTTCCTGTCTTTTAATTATAATGGAACTCAGATAAGATGATTATTATTATAAGTTCCTTATAATACTATTTCAATGGAAGTGGGAGAACAATCCTAGACTTTTTGGTTAAGTAGGCATTGTGTGGAACTGATTCCCATTTCCTCTCATTTCCTTTTGGATGCCATCTGCTTTGATCCACAGCTAATGGGAAGACTGGAATCTATATTGAGAGTGCTACATTCCACATCATTTTATACATAGGGGACAGGCTTTAGCCCTCGATGTAACATAATCTATGACACAGAAGTATTTTATAATGGAGTTTCACAGTGTCGTGTGCCGATTATATCTAACTGGTGTGAGTGACAGTTTGATTTGAGACTTCATTAATATAATACAGTAGAAAACGTATGGCAGGTTAAATTTATTGGATTTAGATAAAAAGAGTAGTCAAAAAAATGAACTCATGATCAAGAGAAAAATCTCTAGTTCTAACCACTCTATTTTTATATTATCTTGAAAAATGCATTCATCTACTCCTGGGACTCATTTTTCCCCATCCACTCAAGGGTCTGTCTTAATTATGGGAAGCTGTTGAGACAAAAGAGACCATGAACTTTCTCACTTTAGAAAAAAAAACCTATAGTTTACTTGCCTTGCATTAATTAAACAGTCATTGGCTTCAAAAGAAGGGAAAATCATGGTAAACAACCATTAGTGCAGGGGGTAACTATGTGGTGAAGTGGATAAAGCACCGGCCCTGGATTCAGGAGAACCTGAGTTCAAATCCAGCCTCAGACACCTGACACTTACTAGCTGTGTGACCCTGGGCAAGTCACTTAACCCTCATTGCCCAGCGAAAAAAAACCCCAAAACAAACAAAAAACAATCAGTCTATTTACTACTTTTGGTTGTTTAGAAAAAGAGATTTCCTAACATCTCCAATGCCCCAGAAGTCTTTGATTGGAGAGGAAGAGTGCTGATATAATGTTCCACGAGGCTTCGCCTAATTACGTTTTGAGGATTCATGGTCTCTGGAATGTTCAGTTTACTTGCACAATTATTTTGGTTTAAACTTTCTCCTCCATAAGGACACTGCCCAAATGTGATGGGGAGGAAGGGACTTAGTATGGATAAAACATTTTGTGCTCTTTCACAGAGGGCCAGTTATAAAGATATTAAAGCTTTAAACTACACTAAAAGTTTTGGGAACACCCTGTCTAAGAATAGTGATTAAAGAAGCACTGCAGCTTTGAAGAAGACATTAAGGTGGTATTAAAGCTGAAAGCAAGGGCATCCCCATGTTCAAGAATGTTAAGTTGAATTTTAATATATATTTTGTAGCACTATCTGTAACAGGGTTGAAGGTACTCACTTTCAATAGAAGGAAAATGTAGAAATAAGCAGAAATTATGTGAAACTATAGTGAAGGAACACAGCTGGGGTCAGCACTTGGAGTTCCTTGGTTATCAGAAAGGGAGGAAAAATAGAAGTCTAAAACTGGAACTAGAAGTTTAAATTAAGAAGTATCAGATTACCAAAACCTGATTCTATGTCATAAGACATTTGGTATTGGAAGCCAAACAAGTGGTCAAAGGAGAAAATAGAGAATGTAGAGAAAATAACAGAGAATAACAGTTTAAGCAACTAATGATTTAGACCCTTAAACTAGATCAGCCTTGAAGATAAATCAGAAAATTTTCAAGCAGACAAAAATACCAAGAAGTATAGTAGGGAAGGACCTGTTTCTTGGGAGGGAGGGAGAGAGGGAGAGGGAGAGGGAGAGGGAGAGGGAGAGGGAGAGGGAGAGGGAGAGGGAGAGAGAGGGAGAGAGAGGGAGAGAGAGGGAGAGAGAGGGAGAGAGAGAGAGAGAGAGAGAGAGAGAGAGAGAGAGAGAGAGAGAGAGAGAGAGAGAGGAGGGAGAGAAAGGGTGTGGAGAGAGAAGGAGGGGGGAAGAGAAGGAGGTGAGGGAGATAGAGAGAATATGAATATAGGAAAGGGGATAAAGGAAGATATATGTGGTTTTAAACTTATATTAAATACTCATCAACTGAAATTGGATCTTCCAGTTACATACAAGGAGAAAATGGCAAACAAGGCAGGTCAAGAAATGAGTTTTTGGAAGTAGAGAAATAATGAGATGCCTGATCATGATGGATGTGGCTAGAGGAATTACCAAATGGAAAAGACTACAATAGATGTGTTCTTGAAACATTTCTAAATGGATTTTATATGTAATATCAGCTCACATGTATAAGAGAGATTTATAAAGCATAGCCTGATTTCATAGTAATTCTATACTTAGAGTAGTTATAAAATAGCTTGTGTTTATGCCCCCCCAAAATGTCCCTCTCTCCTCTGTAGCCCCCATTGTGCCATAATGCCACAAACAGAGTGACCCCGGGCAACAAAAATACAGGGTCAACCATAGGTGTTTACTAAATTAAGGAAATGTATTATTCAGTAGAATTTTAAAAAATTACCCAGGCTCTTGGCTGGCTGCTTTTTTCTGTCAGTGCTTCTGCTACTGGAGGGCACATCCAAGATAAGAGAGTGAGAGCAAGAGAGAGAGAGAGAGAGAGAGAGAGAGAGAGAGAGAGAGAGAGAGAGAGAGAGACTGACTGATTGATTGAGGTTCAGAAGTTTGTCATGATCTTATTCCAGGGACCTGCAGATTGAACAGACACTGATTGCAATCAATCACCACCTCTCCCTTCTCTTCTTGTTCCCTTGATTCTTCTCTAGGGTCCAACATACTCCCACCACAGCCTGTACATGAAAACATACCCTCTAGGGGGCAGCTAGGTGGTGCAGTAGATAAAGCACCGGCCCTGAATTCAGGAGGACCTGAGTTCAAATCCGGCCTCAGACACTTGACACTACTACCTGTGTGACTCTGGGCAAGTCACTTAACCCTCATTGCCCTGCAAAAAAACAAACTAAAACAAAAACAAAAACAAAAACAAAACAAAAAAACATACCCTCTTATTTGAGGGTTAATCTCTTCCCAAAGCTTGAAGTTTGGGAAACCAAAAGTTATTACACATATAAAACAAATAATTTTTAAATACACCATGATGACTCTCTGCTCTCTTATACCAGTTCCCTTCTCCCTATCCACACCACTCCTTCCCCAAGTCAGGCCCTCAACACCTTTCTCCAGGACTTTTCCAATAGTCTGTTGAGGGGTCTCCCCCTCTCAAGTCCCTTTACTCTCCAATTTATCCTTTAAACTGCTGTGAAAGTGTTATTCTTGAAGCCTACACAGGTCTGATCTCGTGATCTCCTTGTTCAGTGATTCCATTGAGTCCCTATTACCTCTAGGATCAACTACAAACTCCTTGGTTTGACATTTAAAACCATTTACAACCTGGCTTCAATTTAACTTTCCCGTCTTATTATATAATACTCCCTTAATGCATGCTTCAATTTAGCCAAATTGTCCTTCTTGCTATACCTTATATATGCGTTTGAATTTCCATTTCCTATTATCTGCCACGTCTAGAATGAATTCCCTCTTTTACTCTCTCTTAAAATCCCTGATTTCCTTAAGAGTTCAGTTCAAACCACACCTTCCTCATCCTCACCAGTTGCTAGTGCCTTCTTCTCCCCCATATTACCATGTATTCATTTGTATACATTGAGTTCATATCATCTCCCCTGATAGGATGGAAATTATTTGACTATGGGGTTGATTAATTTAATAGTTTCTATCAAAGTACCTAATATATAGTAGGTGCTTTGTAAATGTTTGTTAATTGATTAAAAGAGTCCAAAAGTTATTTTTTTAAAAATGTAATAGTGAGCAATTTTTTGATCAAAATAACCAAAAATACAGAATTTCAGAAAAGTGCAGGATGTCAGAGTCTGGCCCATCAAATCAAACTTGTATCTACTTGAGTCTAGGGACTTTTTTGTAGATGTAACCATTACCTCTAAAAGGAATATATTTTACTTTTTTTTAAAAAATATTTTTTAATAATTTATTTTATTTTCAACTCACTGAACAAAGCAAGCATTTCCATAACACAGCACAATAACAATTATTACATGTGAAACTGCAAATCTTGCTATTCCCTCCAAATATAGAACAAAGTTATCATGTAAATTTCTTTTTTTCTTTTTATTTTACTTTCAAATAGCTTTAATTATTAAGCATTCTTTCATGACCTCAAATCTAAATTTACCTTTCTATAATACCCTTGCTTTTTTTAATGCTTCTCATCCTCCCTTGCCCCACCAAAAAACACATTAAGAGTTCACTTCTGGATCCATGTTTTCATATATAATTTTTCTTTTAAATGGGGCAAACTAGTATTCATGCCATCATAACTTCAGTTCTTTGTTATTTCTTACTCTTTTCAGAGGTTCTAATATTGAAAGATTCTCCTGATGTTGCCATACCCACGATGATGTTGATCAGCAATATAGAAAGAAGGCTAGGAAAGGTCATGATGATTATCAAACTCAGGAGATGGCCAGTTGAATTGAATTGGCCAAATGTGAGAAGCAATTGGAATCAACTGGCCCTGGCATAGGTCCCTGGTTTAGGTGAAGTTCATATGTGGTCAGCAACTTCCTCATGACGAAAATTTCCATCCCCATTTTGGGCCTGTCAGTACTTGAGTTAATTGCTGACCTTGTTGGATCCATGACCATGGAGAAGACAAATGGCATTGGAAATGATTGATTGACTGATCGGATAGTATATAATTTAGGACTGTTTGACAACCCTTTGGAAAAACAGCAGATGATACAGTAGAATAATTGACCGGATGTCTTAAAGGAACACTTATAGTCTGAAGTCTTGAGGGACAAAGTGTCTTTTACTTAAATGTTCATCTGGAGAATAAACATTAGAAAGCAAGCTGGTTTTTATATTATGCATTAGATATAACTTGCATAGGCATAGATTTTGTTTCCCAAATCATGTTTTTATGATCCATAGCAAGACTTCTGCATTTCTTTTTAACACACATTTACTCTTTAAAGAGTAATTGTAATGAGTCTTGTTATTTTATGCCTCTTTCCTTTAAAAGAGAACATGATTCCCTATAGGGGAATTCAAGTAATTTGCTGCCACAGTAATCTTCCCTCTCCTGAAATGTTAAATACTTGGCTTTCCTCCATGTATTTTCCTTTCTCTGCTCTACAACTGCCTTTCCGCCCTTCCTTACTTTTATGCTGAGCATTTGAGTGATGTTTTCTTTTCTTCTCCTACTCTAGGACTTCAAGATTAGGTTATAGTCAGGACTGTCCCTCTGAGACTTCTCTTTAGTTCTCTCTTCATTCTGTTCAATTCATGAATGGTTTGCATGTGCTATTTTGCCTTTCTTATTGTCTTCTGCTTAATACTGTATTTCTCTTAGACCTTATTTTAAAGGCCCCCAAAATGAATTTCCTTTAAATGACAAGTCATAAAAAAAATAAAAAGACAAGTCATTATTTGTTTTCACTGGGTAAAATATGTTGATTTTATGGAGCTTGAAGGAGTTATGGGAATGGAAAGGTTCTCAAAAGATTATCTTGTCCACTTCAATAATCTCTACCTGATGGATGCCATTACTATCTTAAAGGTCTTCAATGTAGCAGATGCCACTGCAATGTCCTTTGACCATTAAGTTTAAGAAATATTTAGGACATAAGAATTGGTTCATATGATCAAAACTTCATTAAGTACCCAATAGACAATCATATGCTGTGAAATAGAAATTTCACATAGATATGTTCCCTGTCTGAACAGATTATAGTTTAAAGAAACAGCTTACAACAAAGCAAATGCAAGCGACATTATTGCTGACAATTAAGACATCAGAAGTTGTATTTTTATCTGAATGAAAGAAATCTCATAGAGTTTCTTACAGATTAGTATGTCTACTCAGTTGCATTCTAGTTAATTGATTTGGTCTAAGAAATAAATTCCTTTACAAGAAGTCCGTTTGACAGTGACCAATATCAGGCAGAGTAGCCAAGAGTACAAATGACTAAAATATGAAGTTCAAAAAAACATGACAATCTTAGCTCCAATCCATTATTCTCATCCCAACTGACTTGAACCTGTTTGAGCTGAAGCCATTAAATGTCCAATTTCAATTTCTATGACTATATAATGGAGCTAATTGGGCTTCTGCCATGCAATGAAGTTACTTTCAGAATATGAATGTCTATTGTTTGTGTTGTTCTTTTTTCCGTGATCTGATTTGGCTTTCCAGGTTATATAAAAGTAGATCCTCTTAGATTAGGTATAGCCAATAGTTATTATCCCTGACGTATGGCTTTTTTCTTTCTGTTTCCATCCCATGTTACATGTAATTACCTGCAATAATCATAGATTTGGAATTGAAAAGGCCCTCAAAAGTCTTTTTGTTCTATCCATATAGAAATCATGAACTCCATCTACAAGAAGTAGTCATCCTTTCTTCATCTAATCACCTTGAGTTGATGAAATCACTCCTGGTGTAACCCATTCTATGTTTGGACTAATTTTTAGGAAAGGTGTGGGTAGGCCAGAGTTCATATGACAAGCTTTAAAGTTTTAATGGACTGCAAGCTCAATATGGCTGCAGCATGGCAAACTATAAAGCTAATGTAATTTTAGGCTATATTAATAAAGTTATTATGGGGGCAGCTAGATGGTGCAGTGGATAGAACACCAGCCCTGGAATCAGGAGGACCTGAGTTCAAATCCGGCCTCAGGCACTTAACACTTACTAGCTGTGTGACCCTGGGCAAGTCACTTAACCCCAATTGCCTCACTTAAAAAAAAAAAAAAGATATTATGTCTGTGCTAAGCAAAGTGATAATAGCTCTGTACTCTGCCCTTAGACCACATTTAGAGTATTGTGTTCAGTTCTAGGTGCTTCATTTTTTAAAAATGCTTTGAGAAACTGGAGGACAGACATCAAAAGAAGGTTGATTAGGATAGAGAGGGAACTGGAGAATAACTAGTTTAGACCACCAATCCAATATATCCTATGGGAAGTTATAAAGAAATGGATCCTGGCCTAAACTAATTTATATTCCAAAGAGGGCCTTAAGTAAAAGTTTACAAAATACAATTAAAAGAAAATGAAAAAATATATTATATATGTAGCAATGTCACAGAATTAAGTACAATTTCTTTATTATTCTCTACACGTAATTAAATATTACTTAACTGAATAATATTAATTTCAAGGTGATTGACCTTGGTCAAGAAATTGACCATATATTTAAATATTCAAGGTAAATGGAAACATCATCATCATCACCAACAATAACAACAACAAAATTATCAATAGCTAGTCAAACCCTGCTGATGTCAGGTTGTTGTCCTAGGGTATATACAAGCCATAGGATTCCTTGTATTATTTTTTCGGTGTAAGTTTTTTTTTTAATTATAAAATTATTTTATTATTTTCCAGTTACATGTAGAGATAGTTTTCAACATTTGTTTCCATAAGATTTCTAGTTTCAAATTTTTCTACCTCCCTCCTCTCCCCCCTCCCTAAGACAGCAAGTAATCTGATATAGGTTATATATGTACAGTGACATTAAACATATTTCTGCATTAGTCATATTATAAGAGAAGAATCAGAGAAAAAAGGAAAAACCTCCAAAAAGAAAAACAACAGCACCAAAAACAAAAGAAATACTATGGTTCAATCTGCAACCATATTCTACAGGTTGTTTTTTTCTTTCTTTTTTCTTTTTCTGGATTTGGAGAGCCTTTTCCATAATGAACTCTTTGGAACTATCTTATACCGTTGTATTACTGAGAAGAATCAAGTCTATCACAGTTGATCAACACACAATGTTGTTGACACTGTGTACAATGTTCTCCTGGTTCTACTTGCCTCACTCATCAACACTTCATACAAGTCCTTCCGGATTTCTCTGAAATCTGCCTGCTCATCATTTCTTACAGCACAATAGGATTCTATTACATTTATATACCACAACTTGTTCAGCTGTTCCCCAATTGATTGGCAGCCCCTCCATTTCCAATTCCTTGCCACCACAAAAAGAGCAGCTATAAATATTTTCATACATGTGGGTCCTTTTCCCTTTTTTATGATCTCTTTGGGAAAAAGACCCAATAGTGGTATTGTGGAAATTTATTTTGATTTGGGGACCTTACCTTTAGGCTGAGATTAGAAATCCTTAATCTTCACTTTCTCCAACTTGTACCCTGTGCTGACCACTTCTGTGCTCTCCGCTGCCTCCTGTTCTGTCTGTCTGCTCCATCCTCTCCTGCCTTTGTCGCCCCTCTAATCTTGTCTGCCTCTCTTAATCTTGTCTACCGGCCTTTCCTCCTTGCTCCTAGTCCTGCATTACTGTTCCTCTCGTCCCCGCTGACAAATCCCCTCTAATCTATATATACCTTTTCTTTTCTCCACTCAAATCTTGGGGCTTCCTGCGCCCTCACAGACCAAGCTAATCTGCCACTCAGGGCTGCGGCTGGTGGGGAGGGGGGGCGGTGCTCTCGCCTCACGTGCCTCAGCACAGGCTATCCGGGATCTTTCAGATAGCTCCGCTCAAGTCAGAGGGAGCTGGGGGCTTTTCTTTTTTTTCTCCCCAGCTGTCTGACCTGGTGTCTTGTACAGCCCATGGGGCTTTTTGACTCAGCTGAAGCTGAGGAGGAGGGAAAGAGACCCTGAGGGCCTAAGGCTTTCTAATCTCAGCCTAAAGGTAGGGTCCCCAAATCAAAATAAATTTCCACAGTATTGCTGGGTCAAAGGGTATGTGCAGGTTTATACCCCTTTGGGCATAATTCCAAATTGCTCTCCAGAATGGTTGGATCAGTTCACAGCTTCACCAACAATGCATTAGTGTTCCAATTTTTCCACAGCTTTTCCAACATTTATTATTTTCCTTTTTTGTCATATTAGCCAATCTGATAGTTGTGAGGTGGTACCTCAGAATTGTTTTAATTTGCATCTCTCTAATCAATAGTGATTTAGAGCATTTTTTCATATGGCAGTAGATAGCTTTGAGTTCTTCATCAGAAAACTGCCTATTTATATCCTTTGACCATTTCTCAATTGGGGAATGACTTGGATTCTTATAAATTTGATTTAGTTCCTGATATATTTTAGAAATGAGGCCTTGATCAGAAGTACTGGCCATAAAAATTGTTTCCCAGCTTTCTGCCTCCCTTCTAATTTTGGATGCATTGCTTCTGGTTGTACAAACCCTTTTTAATTTAATGTAATTAAAACCATTCATTTTGCATTTCATAATATTCTCTCTCTCTTGTTTGGTCATAAACTGTTCTCCTTCCCAGAGATCTGAAAGGTGAACTATTCCTTCTTCTCCTAATTTAGCTATGGTATCACCTTTTATGTCTAAATCATGTACCCATTTTGACCTTATTTTAGTATAAGGTGTAAGATGTTGGTCTATGCCTAATTTCTGCCATACTATCTTCCAGTTTTCCCAGCAGTTTTTGTCAAATATTGAGTTCCTATCCCAGAAGCTGGAGTCTTTGGGTTTATCAAACAGTACATTACTAAAGTCATTTAATATTGTGTCTCTTGTGCCTAGCCTATTCCATTGATCCTCTACTCTATTTCTTAGACAGTACCAAATAGTTTTGATGACTGCTGCTTTATAGTAAAGCTTCAGATTTGGTACAGCTAACCCACCATCCTGTGCATTTTTTTCATTAGCTCCCTTGATATTCTTGATCTTTTGTTTTTCCAGATGAATTTTTAAATTATTTTTTCTAGCTCTATAAAATAATTTTAGGTAGTCTGATTGGTATGGCATTGAATAGGTAAATTAATTTAGGTAGAATTGTGATTTTTATTATATTAGCTCTGCCTATCCATGAGCAACTTATATTTTTCCAATTATTTGTGTGAAAAGTGTTTTGTAATTATCCCAAGTATTTTATATTGTCTACTGTTACTTTAAATTGAATTTCTCTTCCTCTCTTGCTGCTGGATTTTGTTGGTCATGTATAGAAATGCTGATGATTTATGTGGATTTATTTTATATCCTGCTATTTTGCTAAAATTGTTCATTGTTTCAAGTAATTCTTTAATTGATTTTCTAGGATTCTTTAAGTATACCATCATATCATCTGCAAAGAGTGATACTTTTGTTTCCTCCTTGCCTATTCTAATTCCTTTAATTCCTTTTTCTTCTCTGATTGCTAAAGCTAACATTTCTAGTACAATATTAAATAATAGAGGTGAAATTGGACATCCCTGTTTCACTCCTGATCTTATTGGGAAGGCCTGTAACTTATCTCCACTACATATAATGCTTCCTGATGGTTTTAGGTAGATACTATTTATTATTTAAGGAAAACTCCACCTATTTCTTAGCTCTTTAGTGTTTTTATTAGGAATGGGTGCTGTATTTTGTCAAAAGCTTTCTCTGCATCTATTGAGATAATCATATGATTTTGGTTAGTTTTCTTATTGATGTGGTTGATTATGTTAATAGTTTTCCTAATGTTGAACCAGCCCTACATTCCTGGTATAAATCCCACCTGGTCATAGTGTATTATCCTGGTGATCACTTGCTGTAATCTCTTTGCTAATATCTTATTTAAGATTTTATCATTAATATTCATTAGGGAAATTGGTCTATAATTTTCTTTTTCTGTTTTTGCTCTGACTGGTTTTGGTATCAACAACATATTTGTGTCATAAAAGGAATTTGTTAGAATTCCTTCTTCACCTGTTTTTCCAAATAATTTGTATAATATTGGAATTAATTGTTATTTAAAAGTTTGGTAGAATTCACTTATAAACCCATCTGGACCGGAAGACTTTTACTTAGGGAGTTAATTGATGGCTCGTTCAATTTCTTTTTCTGATATGGGCTTATATAAGGATTTTACTTGCTCTTCAGTGAACCTGGGCAGTTTTTATTTTTGTAAATATTTATCCATTTCATTTAGATTGTCAAATTTATTGGCATACAGTTGGGCAAAATACTTCCTAATTATTGTTTTAATTTCTACTTCATTGGTAAAATCACCCCTTTCATTTTTGCTACTGTTAATTTGGTTTTCTTCTTTCTTTTTTTTAATCAAATTAACAAATGGTTTATATATTTTATTTTTTTCATAATACCAGCTCTTACTTTTATTGATTAATTCTATAGTTTTCTTGCTTTCAGTTTTATTCATTTCTCCTTTAATTTTCAGGATTTCTAATTCAGTATTTAATTGGGGATTTGTAATTTATTCTTTTTCTAACTTTTTAAATTGCATGCCCAATTCATTTATCTCCTCTTTCTCTTTTTTATTGATGTAAGCAGTTAGAGATATAAGATTTCCCCTTAGCACTGCTTTGGCTGCATCCCATAGATTGTGGTATGTTGTCTCATTATTGTCATTCTCTTGGATAAAGTTATTGATTGTTTCTATGATTTGTCATTTGACCCATTCATTCTTTTTTGTTTTGTTTTGTTTTGTGGGGGAATGGGGGTTAAGTGACTTGCCCAGTGTCACACAGCTAGTAAGTGTCAAGTGTCTGAGGTCAGATTTGAACTCAGGTACTCCTGAATCCAGGACCGGTGCTTAACCACTGCGCCATCTAGCTGCCCCAATAGTATAGTTTTGTCATCTATTTCCCCTTGTAACTCATTTAACTTCTCCTCTAAGAATTTGGATGCTATGCTACTTGGCGCATACATGTTTAGCATTGATATTACTTCATTGTCTATAGTACTTTTTAGCAAGATGTAATTTCCTTCCTTATCTCTTTTAATTAGATCAATTTTTGCCTTTGCTTTGTCTGAGATAAGGATTTCTACCCCCTGCTCTTTTTACTTTAGCTGAAGCATAATATATTCTACTCCAACCTTTTACTTTTACTCTGTGTGTATCTCTCTTCTTCAAATGTGTTTCCTGCAAACAGGATATTGTAGGATTCTGGTTTTTAATCCACTCTCCTATTCACTTCCATTTTATGGCAGAGTTCATCTCATTCACATTCACAGTTATTATTACTGTCTATTCCCCTCCATTCTATTTACCCCCTTTGTACTTTACCCCTTCTTTCACCCTCTATTCCTCCTCACCAACATTTTGCTTCTTACCCCTGCCTCCCCCAATCTGCCTTCCCTTTTATCACCTTCTCCCTTTTCTCCCTTGCTTCTCCCCTCCCTTCTATCAGTCTCCCCCTTTTCCCCTTTCCCTTCTATTTCCCTAAAGAATAAGCTGAGTTTATTTATCCAAATGAATGCATATGTTATTCCCTCTTTGAATCAAATCTAGTGAGAGTAAGGTTGAAACAATATTCACCCCCTCCCTTCTTTCCCTCTCTTGTAATCAGTATTTTGCACCTCTTCATATAATGTAATTCACTCCATTACACCTCCCATTTTCTTTTCTCCCCATAAACTCCCTCTTAATTTACTTTATATCATCACATCGAAGACAATTTATATTTATACACTCTGTGTATAATCCTTCTGTCTGCCCAAATACATATACAGTTTTCAAGATTTATAAGTACTATTTACCCATTTAAGGATGCAAACAGTTGAACCTTATTGAGTACCTTTTCCCCCCACCCTGTTTAAACTTCTCTTGAGTCTTGTATGTCAAGATCAAATTTTCTATTCAGTTCTGGTCTTTTCATCAGGAAACCTTGAAAGTCCCCAATGTCATTGAATGTCCATCTTTTCCCCTGAAAGAGAATGCTCAGTTTTACTGGGTAATAGGTTCTTGGCTTCAATCCAAGCTCCTTTACCTTCCAGAATATCATATTCCAAGCCTTGTGATCCTTTAATGTTGAAGCTTCCTGTGGCTCCATAATATTTAAATTGCTTCTTTCTGGCTGCTTGGAGTATTTTCTCCTTCACCTGATAATTCTGAAATTTGACTACAATATTCCTTGGAGTTTTCCTTTGGGGGTCTCTTTCAGGAGGTGATCAGTGAATTCTTTCAATGATGATTTTATCCTATGATTCTATAATATCAGGACAGTTCTCCTTAATAATTTCCTGGAAAATGGTGTTTAGACTCTTTTTCTAATCATGGCTTTCAAGCAGTCCAATAATTCTCAAATTATCTCTCCTGGATCTGTTTTCCAGGTCGGTTGTCTTTCCAATGAGGTATTTCACATTTTCTTCTATTTTTTCATTCTTTTGATTCTGTTTGACTGATTCCTGGTGTCTCATGGATTTATTATCTTCCAACTGTCCAATTTTAATTTTTAAGGTATTGTTTTCTTCAATGAGATTATGCACCTTTTTTTCCATTTGGCTGGATACATTTTTAAAGCATTGTTTTCTTCAGTGAGATTATGTACCTTTTTTCCCATTTCACCAGATGAATTTTTTAAGGAATTGTTTTCTTCAGTTAGTCTTTGTGCTTCTTTTTCCAAGCTGCTGATTCTTTTTTCACAATTTTCTTGTGTTGCTTTCATTACTCTCCCCATTTTTTCTTCTACCTCTCTCAATTGATTTTTGTTTTTTGTTTTTTTGTTGTTTTTTTTTTTTTTTTTAGTGAGGCAATTGGGGTTAAGCGACTTGCCCAGGGTCACACAGCTAGTAAGTGTTAAGTGTCTGAGGCCGGACTTGAACTCAGGTCCTCCTGAATCCAGGGCCGGTGCTCCATCCACTGCTCCACTTAGCTGCCCCTCAATTGATTTTTAAAATCCTTTTTGAGCTCTTCCAAGAAGGCTTTTTGTTCTTGAGTCCAATTCACCTTCCCTCTTGAGGCTTCACATGGAGGCAGTTTGAGAGTATTGTCCTCATCTAAGTTTGTGTTTGGCTCTTCCCTGTCTACACAGTAGCTCTCAATGGTAAGAGCTCTTTTTTTGTTCCTTACTCATATTGCAGCTTATTTACTTTTTTTTTTTAAGTTGAGATCTGCTCTGGGGGCACCAGGGTTCTTGTTTCAAGCTTCTTGTGCTAGGGTATAGGTTCTGTGTCACTGTCTTTCTACACTGAGGCCTCTATGGCTTGTGGATTTCTCACCACCCTGGGCTTGCTCCCAGCATGCTGGGATGAGTGGCCAGGCCTGGTTGTGCCTTTCATGTGGGTGGCCCTCTAACTGGCAGCCTGCCCTCTCATCTGGTGCTGGTGGGTTTCAACACTGGCCTGCTGTGCCACCAGCTTGTTGAGCCAGGATCCAGGGGCCTCAGTTGTTCAGCTGTGGCCTACAACTTCCTGCTGACTTGCCCCAACCCCCTCCACACTGCTGCACTGCACTGTGGTGGGCTGTGCCTCCCTTTTACCCAAGTGAGACTGACCTGTCCTGAAGTCTTTTAAATTATTTCTGGTTGGAAGACTGTGTCTCTCTGTCTCTTTGCAGGTTCTGTAGTTTCAGAATCCATCCAGAAGCTTGATTTAATGTTCCTTTTGAGGGAACCAAAGGAGAGCTCAGGCTACTTGCTGGCTTCTCTCCACCATTTTGACTCTGCCCTTGATTCCTTGTATTATTTGAGAGAAAACCAGGATAAATAACAAATATATAAAAAATATTGAAACAAGTTAAATTGCATATCTTTCAGACATTCATTCATTCATTGCAAATCTTTAAGACATTCAGAGTCCATGACTCTGTACCCCCAAGCTCTGGCTTTATATCTTAAGAGTTTAATCTTGAGAGCTTTTTCAAAATTAATTGGTTCTTTTCGCCCACATCCAAAGTTTCCCCTGCAAATCTCTGAATACAGCTTGGGTCTCTGTCCCCATAGATGTAGACAAAAAGGTCCTCAACTCCCGTGCAAATACACAAAGTGACAATGTACATTTGGTACACATCAGTTTATTTTACCTCACAGACATAATACAAAAAGCATGAAGGACCCAGAGTAGTCTATCAATAGACAATTCAATACTCTTTTCGTTGAATGCCACTTTCAATAACAGAGACCTATGTAATCTTCCAGAATCCTTATGGTTTGGACTTCTCTTAGGAGAGAAACTGAATTTAAGGATTACAAGACAGACAACTCTCAAACATTTCAATGAAACTCATCTTCATCAAAAGCAACCATATGAACTTCTAGCATTATACCCCTTCCCTAAGGGCTTGAACTTCCTTCCAAATGGAAACAAACAGCTTTGCTAGAAAATGTATATTGTAAAATTACAAAGAATAAGTTTGACCCCAAAGTAGACATATAAGAACAAACCTCCTCTGTACTACTTTATAAAGAAGTAGGCAGGGGAGTAGAGGTGGTGGCAGTGGTGGTGGTGGTGGCAGTCAAGAGTTGTGTAACATTGTGTATCTTGGCAGATTTTTTTAACCTTCTTTTTAATAAGCTTTGCTGATTTTGTTCTCTCCTTTTAAATTGTGTGTGTGTGTGTATGATGACTCTCTGGAAAGAACTTGAGAGAGGGGAGTACAAGAGGAAATTTAGGCTATGTAAGCACAAGACATATGAATAAAAAAATTTTTACAATATTCTGAGAACACCTTTCTCTAAGGAGATCATAGAATTGGAACTTGTAGACATCTTCGTGATTGTGCCTATACTCTTGGATATATCAGTAAATCCAACTAACAGTTTATTTAAATTATTAAATTATCATTACTAAAAGAGGTTATTACTAATAATTGAAATGACATCATAATTATAAAATTAGATTAAATATATTTGTCACTAAGTTATTTGTGTAACAATTTAAATTGATATGTACAGTTGAACTGAAATATATTTTATACATATATACATACATATGCCTATATGTGCAGATGTGTATATGTGTGTATTCTAGATCCATTTGGCATACACCAAATACCCATCTTGTGGAATTTTATATGGTATCTGTCTAGTTGGTATAGCTTATGAGTGAGAGTACAACTCAACTCTTTTTGAATATTGTATTATTAACGAATAGTATTTTCTGTTATCAATGTTTGAATCTCATATTTTTAGGATTACATTGATATTTGTACTATTTAGTAAATCTTTCTTTTATAGTTATAATATTTTATATTATTTTTTTTTTGCGGGGCAATGGGGGTTAAGTGACTTGCCCAGGGTCACACAGCTAGTAAGTGTTAAGTGTCCAAGACCAGATTTAAACTCAGGTACTCCTGAATCCAGGGCCGGTTCTTTATCCACTGCGCCACCTAGCCGCCCCTATATTTTATATTATTGCATTCATGTTCATGCCATATCTTCCCTACTGAAGTGTAAACTCCATGAAAGCATGGATTGAATCTTATTTAATTTTATATGAACTCTCGCCCAACTATTTCTTGCAAATGGTAGATCCTTAGTAAGCATTTGTTGAATTGAATTGAGGATGATCTATTTTTCCCCTTGTTTTTTTTCTTGTTTATTTCTAGGGCTCTCTGCTTACACTAACTACAGTTTCACACTTACAGCTTGTACATCTGTTGGATGTACTACTAGTCAGCCAATTGTGAGCCGAACACTGCAGGCTGCTCCTCAGGGTAATGAAACAAATTTTCTATAACTGGGGGAAGGAAGGGTATACTTATAATGGCTTTATATTAACTGTATTACTAGTAACTATTTGCTAAGCCATACACAAATTAGGCACTTAAATGCTTGTTAAGTTGTTGACAATTGTTAGACAATTTTTTATATTCTCATTTATCAGTCATTTATACCTATTTCATTTATGAAAGAAAGTCTCCTTATCATTTCCTTGAGGGCTTCAGACTTTATGGCCTACTGTAAGAAAATTAAGTGTGAGATTGACCAAAAGATCAATAATAATTATAAAACTAGTTTCCCCACAGAGATATATACATTTTGTGGGATCATACATAAACTCAGAGGGATGAAGAACTTGAAAGATGATTTCATTCAAACTGCCTCATTTTGCAGGTTATAAAAGCATAGAGCTGGTAGATAACTTGGAGATCTTTGAGCCCAAATCTCTAATTTTATAGATGAGGAAACTAAGACTTAGAGAAGATACTTAAGATCATAGATATAGTAAGTTTCAAAGCCAGTATTAAAACCCATAACCTTTGATTCCAAATAAGTACCCTTTCCAATATAAATAACAAAGTCATATCTACTTCCCTGGGCTGTTGTGAAGATCCAGTGAAATAATAATTACAAAGTGCTTAATACAAGGCTTGGCACAAAAACATTATATAAATGTTAGCTGCTATTATTTTTGTTGTTGTTGTTATTGTTGTTGTTCATCATCATCATCATTATTAATTATGATTATACTGTGGTCTCTCTCAGTTTAAGAAATTTAATGTAATTGCTGACCCAGTTCTCTCATCTATATGTTAAATAGAGAGCTTCAGAGAATAGGCAGAAAGAAGATGGAGGGAAAAAATGGAGAAGGACTATTTTACAAAACTAGGGGCTTTTATGTAACTAATAACACTGTGTGTGTGTGTTTGTGTGTGTGTGTATAAGATAATGTATACACACATATATGTGTACATATATACATACAAACATATATACAATACATATATATAATAAAAACAGAAACAAATGATAAACCTTATGGAGAGACAATACATTATGTTTTCATTGAATTTATATGTCAACTATAGCCTGTTAAGTTAAATGCACTTTATATGTCTTTTTCTTATAAGTAAGCTCCTCTCTTCAATTAGCTGGTATTCCAGTCATAGCCCCTGTGTCACTTAGGATGCCCTTTGGTTTTATAGAGATAAATTTCTTAATACTATGTAAGTCAGAAACCAGTTAATTTGTTAGTCTTCTCTGCCATAGTTGGGGGCATAATCACCACACCTTGACTGTGGGAAAACTGAGGCACATATGACTTACTGAGCAGACAGTTATAAATTCTGGAATAAAGTCCTGTACTTTTTGTCCATTACCCTTCTGATGATAGGGATTGTCGTACCTCAGAATATCCAACCTGAACTTCCTACTAGTAAATGGAAAATAAAATGGAAAATTCCACATACTGGGCATATGGCTCCTCACCAGGATTTCACTAATGATATTTTCTATATAAAGAATGTTGCATGTCAAAAAGCTGAGTGTTCCTTTGAAAGTAAGAATCCTGCAGTGGATTTTTTTGGAAAGGGGAAGTATCAAATGGATACTTTGATGATAATGGTTAATTTCTGAAGGATCCCTCTACCAATTTTGGCTGAAATTCAATCCCTGCAAAATGACAGGGATTCCTGCTCAAACCCAATATAGTTTACTTCACCAAATCCACACATTTGAATTCTATAAAAACATGAATCTCTTTTTCCTACTTATATGAGCAAAATTTCTTAAAAGTCTACTGATTTTATGACTTAAAAATTATAGCTTTCAACAGTATAGGAAAGCATGAGATGTCCTTGAGTTTAGATAGATAGATAGATAGATAGATAGATAGATAGATAGATAGATAGATAGATAGATAGATAGATAGATAGATAGACAGACAGAGATATAAATATATAGATATACACACACTTTTTTGTTAACACAAATAACTATGTAAAAGAATAATAAACCAGTTTTTTTCTCCAGAAGAAACATGGATTTAGAATCCATTTCCTGTCAGTGCCATTTGTGAATAACCTCCACAAGAAATAAAAGTGAGCTGGATGCATAACCTGAAGGTTTTAAAGGCACAAGTTAGCTACACAGATAAGTTGTGTTGCTTTATGGTAATGTAGTGACTGAAGTGTAGTGTCATTTTAAATTACTAGCTCAAGTACCACTAATTATAAGATACCAATTTTGAAATGAGCCAGACTAAATTTGAAGGCTTAATATATGTGTGTCCTAAAGGGATAGGGAGTACATTAACAAAAGAATTCATTCATTACCAGCCTGATCTTTTCCCACTACTCACCCACTTCTCCCCATTTCTGTGCTAAAACAGAAGTATAATGTGAAATACCACAGGACTTGAGTTTCTCTGCCCTCTACAACTTCATTTTCATGGAAAATTAAATACTGCTAAATCAAATATCTTCTGTCACTCAATAGTGTGAAAAGTGTGAACGGAATAATAATTATTTTATGACTTCACAGTTCTTTCCTTCACAAGTAGCTTTATGTTACTTCACAGTTATGACATACAACATACGGAAATTGTTTCTTTTAGTATTGAGTGTAGGGAAGAAAAACAATAAGATGGCAGGAGGGAATTCTATGTAGACAGGAGGTAACAACTAAGCAATTTTAGGCTGTCTATGTAGTTTGATTTTGCCTACTCAATCATTCCCACATATATAACAGCATTCTAACTTCAGTCAGAACTGTCACAAGCCCTTGAAAAATACAAACTATAACTTCTGGTTTGAACTGGAAGCAAACCAAACTTCTGTGTCATTCTGTACTTCTCTGATAAAATTTCTCATTTCTATCAGAATGATCTGCTATATAAACAAGGAATGTTGATATATTTTAAATGTGACTAACTATGTAAATACAACCCTAAAACCTTTGGGGATAAGAACAAAAAGTGTGACTGAAGGAAACATATTATGAACTAAATTTTTATATTTTATCTTTGGAGTCAATAAAGTCATGCCATGTTTGGTCAGAGTCGTAATTGGTTTGTTGAATAAGGTACAGCTATTAGAGGAGAAATGAAACCTAGAAATAAACAATACCCTACAATCATATCCTTTTTCCCAATAATTAGCTATCAAGTGAACTAAACTTTCAGACTGAGCCAAATATCTTTCATTTTAAAAATAATGTCCCCTATTATTTCCAACATTATAGAAAACCATAACTTGAAATCATTCAGTGATGATAAAAATGTGATTTTTTGGTCAACAAATAATAGTACTGTTGTTGGTTATGTCATATGTCAATATGACTTTTTTTAACTCAACAAGAAAAAAAAGTTGTTTTATTATAACTAGGAGTCTGGTCAATACCACGTCATATTATCATCAACTCTACAACAGTGGAATTATATTGGAATGAGCCAGAAAAGCCCAATGGTCTCATTTCTGAATATCAATTACGTCGTAATGGAACTGTGGTCTTTCTGGGTGTCAGAGAAGATCAGAATTTCACAGATGACAGCCTGGAGCCCAATAGCAGGTAAACTCAAGAAAGAGTAGCACTAACTCTCCAGAAGAATTTTGGTGTGTAAGGTATTTTTTTTATCTTGTTTTGTTTATTGGGCAAATAGGGAGGGGAAAGGAAAGGATATACTTCTTCCTCTCTGAAATAAGAAAAATACTTATACTTTAACAACAAAAAAAAAGAGATCCTTGCTAAGTGGGCTTCTCATGTGAAGATTCTTATAACAAGAGATCACTTATTGTCAGAGCTTCTAGAATCTCTTTAAAAATGCAAATATATAAATAAATAAGTAGCTAATCATTTGAACCAAATATGTAAATTTACAAAAAATAAATCTCTCCCATCCCCCAAACCTAAAATCACTATATAATTGAGACCAAAGTATGATGCTTTACTTCAGTAATATTCTTTGCTTTAAAATAAAAAAAAAAACAAACAAAAAGCATTTTTCCACTTTACTGTGTGTGTTGAGATAACTATGATGGCCTACTTTCTAGGCAGGAAATTTTAAATCATTATTCAGTGATAAAACAGTCAGCACGGAATAAGGCTGCAAAATAGAATTTTAAACAATGAATTGGATAAATTTGGATATTTTCTAGTATATCACAGTTTGTTTGTTCATTTGTTTGTTTGTTGGGGGGGGGGGTCTGAATTATTCAGAATTACCTGAACTCAAAGGATCCAATAATTTGGAGAATGGATCTCCTCTCCCTATTCCCTCACAATAGGATGTTAGCTCTTTGAGGGGAGGGATTGTTCCATTTTTGTCTTTGTATTTCCAGTGCCCAACGCAGGTTCTTGAACAAAATAGGAACTTAATAAATGTTTGTTGAATTGAACTGTACTGACACCACTATCATCATCTCAGGGCCTCCTACACTCAGTCCATCCTGATATTCCTTGTCAGTCATGCTGACTGATATGTGGAAGGAAAGAAATGGCAGGGAAACAGTGCTCAATGAAGAATAAACTCTCTTAACTGAATATTTCAGTTTCAGTCATAGCAAATCTAGCTTAGTTAATAGGAGACACTTGATTTATCACTTATATGATCTATGTCTCTAAATAGAAAATAGAAAAATGATAGAGATAACACAAACCTACTATACCTTGTTTTACTACAATTTCCACCCCTTTCTTTTCTTTCTAGTTACGTTTACCAACTGGAAGCCCGCACTGGAGGGGGCAGCAGCACTAGTGATGACTATGTTGTGCAGACTCCCAAATCAACCCCAGAAGAAATATGTGCCCCATATAATGTCACAGTAATTGACCCCTATTCCATATTTATAGCCTGGAGTCCATCAGGTAAAAAAATACTATCTCTATAAAATATAAAATATCTGAAGCTATTTTATAAACATTACTAGAAAAAAATCAGTATGAAGATGAAATCCATTATAAAAGCACTATTACATTCTGTTTGGGTTTTTGTTGTTGTTTTTTCTAATTCCTACAACACAAAATAAATGAGGTCATCACAAACCAAGATGTTGATATTTTAGATTCATCAAAAAGGAAATATTTAATTGTTATATCAAATCAGAGATGTTATAAAGTACTAAAGAATTTATTTCTCTCTTAATTGATGTACCTAAAGGGTGCTTTGTCACACGTAAGTCATCAATGATAAGACCTGTAATAACACTAGGAATTCACTTCCATTGAATCTCTAAAGAAGAGAAGTATATTAAATTTGGTCTTGTTTTTCATTTCCAGTCACATAGGTAGAAAATGAGGAAAGAGAAATAAATATCCACTTTACCTAGAAACCTTAAGCTGTCTTTAGATAACTGAATTTTCATGTTGATTGGTGTATTTGATAAGAAAATTAACTATTGCATCCAGTCCAGTCCAACATTTGAAAGATTAATATTTGACTCTTCTTCCAATCTAAAGCTAGAAGGAAATCAAAACAAAATTACTTTTCTTCCATCAAAAGAATATCAAGCCTTCTTTACATGACAAAAGCAATGGGTCAATTTGGTCATTTCAGTTAGGTAGAACAAATCCATAAAATAATTAATCACAGTATTTCCTATCTGAATTGATCATAGCATCCAGACCAAGAAAAAAATAGTGAAGACCATATTGCCCCACTTCTCATTTTACAGTGGACCAAACTGAGGTCAGAGAAGTGAAATTACTTGTCTGAAGTCACAAAAGAATGAAATGGCACAACCAAGAACTCGACCAGGCTGGAACTCTAGGCTAGATAGGCCTTTTCTTAACTTTCTGAACTCCACGTGAATACCTGGTATACTTTAATAAATGCTTAATGCCCAAAGACTGGTGCTAAAGCTTCTAATTTAAGGTGACAACACATTAAATTTTAAACATCACAATACTCATGTTTCTGACTCCAAATAAAATATTTTTCATACTTACCCCTGAAATAACATACATGTAATATGCATATGTATAAACACACATATATGCTTATATATGCAAACATATGTAAAAATACAAATATATACACACATGTATATGTACACATACCATATACCCATATAAACACAGCTTTATGATTAATGTATAGTGCTTTGTTTGAGAGAAAACAATTTTCCAAAAGCCATCATCCTAGTTATATTACCATCTAAAACCTAAAACAGAAGGAATGATTTTTGCCTCAATTCTGTAAGGTTAAAAAAAATGAGTCAAGGGCTATATAAATAAAAATTGTTTTAATTTAGATGTTTTAAAAGAATCATTCTTAGCAGGTTCATTCTTGTATGAACAGACTGTAGTTCTTTATTATCAAAGAATTTAAAAAGAGAGTCAATATAAAGATTGGCATCAAATAAATATAGGCATAAAAAGGGGGATAGCTTTGTCAAATGGCAAAAAATGGAAGTTAATTTAGAGGGACCCCAAATCATCCACTGATATTTTTCTGATATCAAGTGAAATATAGGAAGTTCCCCTGAGCATTGATTGATCCCCATATTAAAGTTATATAAGAATATGGGCAACAGTCTCTAAAGATGGGCAGTCATGGATAGTCATGAGTGGAGGGAATGCCCACATTGTTAACTTCACTGATCAATTTGAGTATTTTGAATATATAATTTGTGGAAAGGCATATAAACTATTCAGTTTGTCAAATGTTATATTAAAAAAAAAGAAAACACATCTCTGTAGAGAGGTGGCTAGTTGGCTCAATGGAAACAGCCCTGGATGTGAAGTCACGAAGATTTGCATTCAAATCTGGCCTAAAACGTTTCTAAGCTTTGTGTCACTAAGCAAGTCATTTAACTACTGTGTGACTCAGCTTCCTCAACTGTAAAAAAAATGGAGATAATAAAAGCACCTAGCTCCCAGAGTTGTTGTGAGGATAAAATAAGATATTTGTAAATATGTAACAGTGAAGAGCATATAGTCCTCTCACACTTTGAATGTACTTTTCACTGGCATTGGGTCCCGATTCTCCATAGTTTCCAGGTGGACAGAATTGGCCATAGCTGTTATCCATTCCCCTTTCCTTTAAGCCCATTGCAGTCCTGTACACAGTCACCCTGTTCACTCCATTTTTTAGTTCTTTGGCTGATCCTATGTCTGACCCTCTTTTCAGGTTATAAAAAGGGTAGGGTGGTTGTTCAAGTTAGAGTTTTTTGCCCCCTTGAATTCTCTAACTTAACCCTTAACCCTCACATACTCCCCCATGTGTGGTTTGGCAAAATTGAAGTCCACTGCTTGTTTCAGTAAGAATCTGAAGGAAGGACAGAAGCAGTATGTCAGCACAGAATGCAGCATAATCCATTAGTTTGGTTTGCGTGCCTTGTTGGAGCATTGAACTTGTGGGGTAGAAGTGCTGAGTGAGGGAGTGAAAGATTAGTATTCTCCACTATTAATTCATAAGGCTGTTACTTTTTAAAAATGGTTTCATAGCTTTCCCTTTAGCTCTTATACATTAACTAGGATTGAATTGAAAAGTCTTTCTACTTAAAGTATCAGACCTAGGAGGGGGTAGTTTCAACCCCCTTGGGGTAAGTAAGTGAGCTATAATACAGTATAAAATAAGGAAAGAGTGGACCTTTCCTTGGGAATTCTCTCAGCTTGGATCCTCCACTCTTTGATGCATGTAGAACCAATGGAAATCCTCAATCCCTCCCTTCTTTGCTGCTGCTCACTTTTCCCTTTACCTCTCAAAGGTAGGCTAGGAATGCAATGCTTACTTTAACCTAAAATCCAGCCCCTTAGTATTCTCTTTCCAATTTCAAGATTTCTCCTTTTTATCCAAATTGTTTAAGGATGGACTTATGCTCTCACACAATGGCTTTCACTGATTCAAGAAGGTATATAGGTCCCATTCACACTCAGTTCTGATTGTTTCATTCAAAAGGGGTTCCTGTCAAGTTAAGGAATCAGAACTTAAATAGGATGGTTCCAAACTCACCCTTACTTCTTGTTGAACTTGTTAATTCCTGTGGAAATAGCCACAATTGTTCTACCTCTGGATCATAATTCCTCTTTGGGAAATTTTTTGAGAGTTGATGGGGGCCAGAGAAAATCCTCAGTCTCCCATCTTTTGTTTGTCACATGATCCAGAAGTGCTTTTTATCCTCTAGTCATGCTTTGTTTCTCACTGTTCTTAACATAATTTAACTACTTGCTGTTATATTAGGTCAAGAAGTTTTCAAAAATTCCCTTTAAAATCTCCAGTATTATGAATCTTTCTTAGTTCAATAAATATCTCCTTTTAATATTTTGTGTAAGGCATATATTTAGAAAGGGCCATCTTGCAATGACACATCAATTTATAAGGGGAAAATTATACAATTTTACTGATTTTTAAAACTTTCTCAACTCTTAACTACTTCAGGCTCAGTAGGACGTATTTCATCCAAGTCCAAGATAGTGGAATTTGTGAAAATGCTTTACACTGACTCTCACCATTTAACCAATGGTTAATAAATCTATAATACCTAGAGCTGTCAATCTTTTAGTTTTGAGAAGCACAAAATCCATTACAGAAACTCTGTAATATATGAAAAGATTAAAATCTTAAATTAAAGTATCTTTTTTCTGCTCTCTAGAAGGATTTTAAACTGGAGTAAACAGGTAGATGGGTTTGACTTGTGTATAATCTACAGTTGATGTTTATTGGAAAGCACCTCATATTGTGTGTTGATTTGGATTTTTTAAAAACTGTTTTCTTGTTCTGAATATTCAAGAAAAGCAGAAATATATTTTTAAGAGAAGTAACAATTCAATTAGATTACAAGTGTAGGTTTTATCCTATATTCAAGGGCTTTCCATGTATTCATTTTTTCTCTTCTTTCAAAATGATTGCTGCCTTCACTATAACAAAATAAATCAAACTACTTAGAATTTCATAGGCAGAATGATAGTTAAATTAATGTAATTTTATCATTTCATTCAGCATTTGGTTATGATGACTGAAGAAGTTTGACCTAGTGAAAGGTAATGGACTTTGAATTCAGACAAATAAGACCCAACTACAGTCTTATTAGTTGTAGAAATTCAGATAAGTTAATTAGCCTCCCTCAGCCTCAGTTATATCATCTATAAAAGGGGGATAATATAATTGCATGACTAACTTGATAAATTTCATACTTAATAATCATACCTCCATCATAAATTGTAATGTGTTATATAAATGGGAGCTATTATTACTGTCATTTAAATCATGAATATATATATATATATATAATTAATGCCCAAACAACCAATTAATTCATTGAAAACAAAGAACCAAATTGTTTTGCACCATAAAGATTAGTTTTCAGTTTTCACCTGACAGTTTTGTCACTGGGTTGAAAGAGGCTTGGTACAATGGGGAGGGTGGGAGGATGTTTTATGAAAAACTTGGGCATATATAGGGTCTTTTCTGTTAGGAATCTTCTAATAACAGGAAAGGCTAAATAGCAGCAACAGCTTTTCGAATGGTGTCCCTGTAGGCAACCACACCAACACAAACTTTAATAACTCTATGATTCAGTCAATCAATAGGTATTCATTAAGCATTCACTATGTACCAAGCACTCTACTAAGTTCCAGAGAAACAAAGAAAGGCAAGAAACACACTCCTGGCCCTTAAGGAACTGAAGTTAAATGTGAGAGACAACACGCTAATAATCAGATAGCAATAAGTTTTATGCAGTGTATATGGAAGATACTCGGAGAGAGACAAGGCATTAACATCTAGGGGAATCAAGAAAGGCCTCCTGGAATAGTTATGATGTGAGCTAGGTATTGAAGGAAATCAGGGGAACTTCAGTATCAGGGATGAGGGAGCAGAGCTTTCAGGCATGGAAGACAGTAAAGGCATAGAAATGAAAGATGGGGTATTGTATTTAAGGAACTGCAGAAGTAGTCCAGTGTTGCTCCAGTTTACAGTGTTTAGAGGAGAGTAAAGTATAAGAAAAAATTAAAAGAAAGGGCCAAGGTATGAAGAGGTTTAAACTTTGGCAACTAAATGGTGAATGAATTTGAGTAAAGAAGTATTTGATACAGGGAGATGAATTAAAAGAATTATAGGTCTTATCCTTATTAAGTCTCTCTTTAGGGAAAAAAAACCCTCTAGGGGATAATAATCTGGAAGCTCACTCTCTTGCCACCATGGAATGGGGAAATTTCTTCTCCCTTCAAGTTAGCTTTCCCTTTATCAATTTCACATGTACACATTTGAATGCAATCAGTTAATATAAATATCATTATAAAATACCATAAAAACATAGATTGTTGGTAAATTAAGGTTGAGCATGCTATGAAGGAAAGTGAAGGGGACAGGGTGTGCAAGAAATTAGGTTTTTTATTTCTCTCTCCTATCCACACCTCACTGATAAGGAGAGTGAGAAGAAAAGTGGTTGGACTAGAGCTTGCTCAGGATATGCTACAGGAGATGGGGAGACGGGGATTGGGAGAAAATTGAGCTCTGGACCTTAATTGTACTCGCCACTAGAGCTGCTGGTTCTTCAATAGCTCTTGACCACTGTGGTCTTAGCACCTTGTTTCCAGTCTTGGTTTTAGTTTTGCCATTCCCCACTTTCACTGGGAAGAAGGCCAAGTCATCCCAAGCTCTTTGCCAGACTTGGAAGGAGAAGCATGGATGGTGCACAGGTAATTTCTTTCTCTGGGTAGTGTTGACTAAGATGACTGAAAATAATTTCATTTCAAAAGTGAATGGTAATGGGAGTGGATATGAGTCATGATTATGGGTTTAAATGCTTGATGATGGCACAAGAATTACTATCAAAGTGTTTTATCTGATTGGCTTTTCTTTGAAGGAAATTCCTTCAAAGTCAATAAGCCCCAGAAACTTAGAGAATTCTGGGAGAGAATATCTGCATTCTAATACTACTAAATGTTCATGGCAATGGCTTGGTGGGATGGATAATGTTCTGCATGGGTTACATTAGTTAATATACAGACCCTCTGCTAGAAAGTAGAGGAAGCCATGAGAAACAAGTGAGATTGCAATTGGAAAAGTATGATGGTTCCAGTGACAATTTAATTAAGACTAGCAAGTACTTAGCACCTGGAATCTAAATCTCAAAGTCAATATAGACTTCTCTCTCCTCCTACACTATCAATCTACCTCCTCCCATTATAGTCTTCCTGCATCTCCCAAATTCTAACGTTAGATAGATATGTTTAAAATTAGAGCCCAGATGGCAAGAGAATAGTTGTGTATTTTTATGGGGAGGTAAGATCTTGTTGTTAATCAAAAGCATTACTATCACTGTTGCTGCTACTACTACTACTGCTATTACTACTACTACTACTACTACTACTACTACTACTACTACTACTAATAATAATAATAATAATAATAATAATAATAATAATAATAATGACAACTATCCAAAGTCCAACCAATCTTCCATGACATAATGGGGATTTTCTAGTTGGGGAAAAGGCAGAATATATGTGCCCTGAGATTGCTATAGTAATTGTAAAGGTCTGAAATACTAAAATGCTGATGCATTTGGCTTTAGTGAGACCACAGTCCAACACCCTGGTCAGGTGTGATCAGCTGTTCCTAAGAGTAAAAGAAATAGGTAGAATGGCATAGAGTTTACTAGCCCTATTCAAAGCTATTTTGAGAATCATCTTGACAAAAAGAATAACAGAACAAGTAGCACACCTTTGTCTTCCGATACAATGTTATCTAGCTGGAATATACAGAAGAAAATATGAATGTCATAATACCCAATTAAAGGCAAAAAAGAGAAAGAAACATGTGAAAAGGAATCCAAAAAAGCAAAGGCATATTAGAAGGTCTAGATTCCTTTAATCAACAACTGCAAGCAAAAGCTGAGGTTAAAAGCCACACTATCCAAGTTGTTGAAGCAGTACAAGGAACAACATAAAATTTCAACATCAATCAAAATCTTTGTGACAAGGACTTGAGATGCAAAGAAATCAGAGGAGGGATCAAAGCACCATAGGACAGTGGGGAAATTTTCTGATCATCTATATAATTAGAGCCTATGGAATGCCTAAGATCCAAGAGTGTAATACAAGGCCCTTTATAAGTGACATCTGCATGAACTTGATGGAAAATACATCCACAAAGAAGCTTCAGACCAATGACTCATTTAAATTTGTCACAAGTTTGTTGTAAACAACAAAAAAAGCAAGTTACATGAAATACAACTAGAAAGCCTGCACATTATTAATAAAAATAACAACAGAACAATTGTCATTGATACAGATCTGAAAGGACCTCAGAAGCCATCTAGTTCAACCATCTCCTTTTACAGAAGAAGAAACTGAAGCCAACCTAGCAACCTAAAAGAACTAAAACTTGACCTATCAAAGATCAGATATGAAGTATGGAAATATTTTCATTAACTTAAACATGTAGTCATCTTTTAATATCTCAGTATCTGTACCCTATACACACACACACACACACAATACACACACCCACATGCCCCAAGTAAAACATTATCTTGAAGCCAAATTAATTATTTCCTGCTTTGAATTATCCACATTCTGTTTCTTTGTTTTCCCCCCAAAGTTTTCCAGCTTTGTATTTTGACCTATTTATGACCCTTACTCTCAAATGATCAAGATCACATAGGAAGTATAGTAAATAATTTTGCTAGTCTAGTTACTATTTTAGCTTAAGCATGGGACTATATGCTACCTATAAATTTCAAGTCTGGACTCTCATATTGCTTTGAAATCAAGTGAAGAACTTACAAATTTTTTGCCTTCAACAGAATGAAATTACAGAAAGTGAGGAAACAGATGGGGTGCCACTTAAATATAGGATTGCTTCATGAAACTTGGTTGGCTCACACAAAACAAGAATGGAAAATAGATGTGTTCCCTGCTGTTTGGAAATCCAAACATTCAGATTTATCAAAAGTCTGAAATTGAGAATCAAATTTTCAAGTACATTAAAATGATGACTGCATCAAACTATTGTGACCCTTAATCATGGTCTAATTAGCATTGCAGTTGAATTCAACTCTTATTCTTTTCATGACAATCTAATTGTCTAAATTTCATGCATCCTATTGAAATAATAATGATTTTCCTTTTACATCTTTCAGTTTTAAAGGACTCTCTGGTTGTTCTACTAAGAAAATCATTTTAATTAATATTGTTTAAAATGCAACTCTTTTAAAATCAATTTTGGACTAGAAAAATAGCTGGTCATGGTATCTGTCACCTGCCTACAGACAACAGAGATACATTGTCATTCTAAACAGTCATCCATAAACAGCTCAAATATTTTCCCTTTGGATTTATAATGAGCATTTTGACTTCCAAAGGAGTATTCCTATTTTAATTTTGATGATTCACCACCAGTACTTGATCTAACTTCATAACTTGCAAGGGTAGTATCCTAAAATAGCCCAATGACATCAGTGATTGATTGCATTTGTTGAGTATTCAAAACAAAATAGCCAACCTACATGGCAAGTTCATTTTTTACTTTCCAATATTATGCTTTCTTCTCTATTGAGTCAATCCAGGTAGAAACTGAAGCCTTAGTTACATAATATAACACAAATCAAGGATTGAAAAAAATACATTGCTTTACAAGTGGAAAACTTGAATGCAAGACTACTTAGTAACAGTAGAATGGGGCAGTTAGGTAGCACAGTGGATAGAGCACTGGACCTAAAGTTGGGAGTACCTGAGTTCAAATCTCACCCCAGACACTTGCTTGCTTTGTGACCCTGGGCAAGACAACCCCAATTGCCTTAAACATGTAGAACCATCTCTAGTTGTCCTGATATATATATGTGTGTGTGTGTATACATATATGTATATATATATATGTGTGTGTGTACATATATGTATATATGTGTGTGTATACATATATGTATATATACATATATGTATATACACATACATAGGAGAGAGTGAGGCTGGTGACTTTACACAGTCCTCCCTCACTTTAATTCAATTCACTACAAGTCATGAAATCACCTCTTGTCATGGTCCTCTTCTAAAATGAAGGATCAACAACAACAACAGGTTGGTTTCTCCTGGTTGAGTCTTCTTCATCTTTATCATAGATCCCAATTATCTCTCTTATTGGAATCTGAAGAAGATATTTGGTCACCTTGCCAAGGTGTCTTCTGGTGGTGAAATGGAAACAATTAAGGGATATTGAGGCATTATCAGGGTCCTTGGTATTTCATTACCTTTGGTGTTTGATCATTCTCTATTCCTGGTGATCTTGTGGAAGCTTGGAGGAGGGGAACACTTCTGGCCATGTATCTGCTGAGAGCCTTCTGATGAGCTACTGAGCTAGGAGAACTAAGGACCCAGGGGGACAGTTCATTGAAGTAAACAATTTCCAAATATCCCTCTCTGTTCAGTGCAGCTTCTTAGGTGACAACATTTCAGGGTATTACCAAAAATTAAGCCCTTTTCCACCCCTAGCATGATGGCCACAGATGTCACTATTTCCTACATGGAGTAGAAAATCAACTAGTCAGGCTTAGATAGGGACCCCTGGCTGCTGTTACATATCTTGTGTGTTTCATTCCTTTGTAATTGATCTGATAAGCATCAAGATGTTTGCAGTGAGGGTAATTAGCATTTTCTTCTTCTCTGGTCCATGAGAAGCAAGGGAGAGAGAGGGCATAAACAGCAGTAAGAACAGGTTAATGACAATGACAAGGGAAATTGGAATCAGTTGTAGTTGCATCAGCAAAAGTGAACTGGAATCTTAGGAAGAGTTGACTATTTCAGAGAGAAAGAGACCCTCAGAGAGAAAGTCAAGTTTGGCATTTGATTGGACTATGCTCAGTAGAAATGAAATGACCAGTTACTAGCCTTGTAAAGACTGGTTTATGTCCTAACAAAGTTTCAATTCTATCTTCCCAACTTTTTGTACTAGTAGTATTATTATTGATTTTTCTTCTAATTATTCTATAATATGCACAATGATTTTTTGCTTCTTATTGACCTTTTATTTGCATGAAATTAAAAAATTATGTGCCATATGCAATTCATATTTACACAATGGGTACTTTTCTTTACTCTTTCCCCCTTTGGGGGGGGGGGAAGGGATGGAATTCTAGATCAGAGATAAAAATAGAATTGTCTCCACAGTATTCAGAATGGTGGTTATGAGCCAATGAATGTGAGAGTGAGAAGCCCATTCTCCTGAGGAGACATCAGACTCTCCTAGAAATGAATCTGTCTGGGTTACAGAAGAGAAAGGGACAGGTATACCCAAGCCTTTATCAATCTCAGGCAAGTGGCAGGTTCCCAACCTTGCTACCTCAGTTGAGTGGTTGTCTCTCATAGCTATACTAGACATAGAAGGGAACAATTCACCTATAGGTTAAATATCACCAGAAGTAGAAGGTGATTTTAGAGACATGGCTAATTCAATTATGGGCAATAGAGACAGCCACAGATTAGTTTATTGAGTCTGAATTTCATAAGTTGAAGGAACTAACCAAGAATTGTAAGACCATAATTGAGACTGTGCTACTAAGGAGAAATGCATCTCTGTCCCAATGGGTTCTAGAGGGAATTGGTCAAGCTTAACATTTTAAGACCAAGTTCCCTTCTCACCCTCCTTATACTTTGAGGCATGTATAGAAGGACATTCTTTTTTATCTGAAAGTGTCGGGGTCCTTGACTAATTATATAATAGTAATAAACTTCTTAGGCTATTATAACTAATCTCTTAAAAGGTGTTACAGTTGCTTTCTGTAAACCTTCTAGTTAGTCCCTGAGGGACATGGAATCTGGGTAGTCTTCATAATGGGCTGAATTCCTTATTTGACCTTTGAGACTGCCCTAAATTTGGATTGGAAGATAAGGGACATATTATCATTTATATAGGCTTGTAGGCTATTGCTGTGAGCTTCAGTAAATGTTTTTAAGGCTAAATGCTCAATAGTCAGACCATTAAGGGTGTCCCTCTCTGTGGACATTATCAGTGGCAGAACATCGTTGGTAAAACCAATTTCTTGGCATATTCTGATGAGCCATGTCAGCGCTTACAAGTCACCAGATCCTCCCTTGACTTAAAAGAATAGTATTATGGATTGACTCAATCTTTCTGCCATTACAACATTTTCCTTGATCAAGGCACCTGCTTTACCTCCAGCATTGGGCTAAGCCCCATAATATTTCCTAATGCTTTTATTGGATCACTTTCATTGAGCACTGAAACACAGTTTATAAATATCATCTTTGTTTATTCCACTTAAATTCAATATATGGATTGATTTCCTTGCAGAGACAACCTTTGCCCTCAATTATCACCAGTTTACTAAGGGGGAATGGATGGTAGGGAATAGTTTTCTAATTCAGCACATTCCTTGACACTGGGTATACAGATGAAGATATGGATGGCGATGATGATGATGAGGGAGCATTATTGCTCACTGCAATCCTATTACAACCACAGAAAAAATGTCATCACTAGTCTGACATTGGAAGCCCCAAGACTGATATTATAAGCACAACATACAGATACCTAATGACTAGGAGAAAGGGAAGATGTTCATCCCAAGCTCATATTTACTTAATTGCCTGGAGAACTTGAGCAAATCATCTTTCTGAAAGTCAAATATGGCTTGGCAATAGAGAGAGGGATACTGGATTTTGACCCTATGGAAGGGGTTTGGAGGAGATGAGAGAAGGTTAAATTTATCATTCTACCTAGCCCCAAAGCAAAAATCAGGAGCTAAGTGATGGAACCCACAGGGAAAGCTAGGTATCATTACACTCTGGGAAGGAAGGAAATAAGCATTTACTAAACACCTTCTACGTGCCAGACACTGTATTTGGTGTTTCACAAATATCATCTGATAAGAAAGTTTCACACTCCTAGTGAGAATATCCTCATGGGAAAGAAATGGTAGGCAAGTAATCAGGAAATAGGGAATGGGATGGCAAAGTGAAGAGAGAGGAGATATCATCTCAAACCAAAGGACAAAATACAAGCAAAGGGATTATAAACTTTTTTGCTCCTGCTTCTAGATGTGGCTTTGAAGATCTTTTGAAGTAAACACATCCATCAAGTCTTTCAGGTTCTCATAGCCAACTTTTTATTCATGGTTTCTCTCCACCTGGTGCTATCATCAGTTGGCTTCCAGCTCTCTGCTGTGACCTTCTGACTGGTTTATGTTTTTGACAACAACACAGCTGTTTGTGGGCAAGGGAGAGTGGTGATTGTGATTTTGGATGTGATAATTTTTAACTGTATTCAGCATGTGCTTTATATACTGTTTCCTTTGGGTGTTTTATCTGTCAGTACCTAGAACCAAACTCCAGGTCATTTATTATTAGACATAAAGTATGTTCTCAGTCATAGTGTGGCCAGCTTTATGGTCCTATGATGATACACCTTTCCAGGAAATGGAAAAATGATATCTAATTCCATATCATTCAGATTCTGTGAGTTGCATGCATCATTTTGTTTTCAAATACACTATGAGGTCTCATCTGGTGTTCTTGAAGACCAACAAAGAATCAGTTCCAGCAGATTCTTCCAGACTAAAAATCAGTCAAGGGCACACCTGGTGATGAGGTTCTGTGTATCTGTCAACTGATTGGCCTAACTATATTTGGAAAGGCTTGTCATCAGCTTTTGTGTAGGTTTATTAAATGTTTGGCCACAGCAATTCCCAAAGGGTATCTACCAAGATAGAAAGGAGTTTAATCTGCATTAATTAATGGATAAAGGACCCATGCTGACCATATGACAAGTCCTTAAGAAAACTAAAGTATTGGTAGTAGATGATGAGGAGAGATAAAATATTGAAATAAAATGGGACCTCATTCCCTTCCTTCATGAACCTGAACTATGCAGTCTAGAAAGATTAGAGTGGGAAATAATAGCTTACATTTATGGGTCACTTTTAAGTTTCTAACATAATACTTTCACAACCTTTTGAGGAAATAACAGTATTATCGTCATTTTACAAATGAAGAAACTGAGAGCTCAGTTAAGGAACACTATATTTTGAGTTAAAAAACCTGCCTCCATTTCTTCCCCTCTGGATGATCTTGGACAAAT